>NC_090761.1:13741133-13756133 GCF_036898095.1 Palaemon carinicauda
AGTATGCATATAACTGTAGATTGCTTACTTTTCAAATATAATTTCCAAATAAAATTTCCTTGTGATTAGGGGTTATTGAACAAGCAAAAATACACACAAATCAGCAAAGAAAATATATACACAAATATTGTGAAACTACAAAGAAAAAATAAACTGGCCAAATGCATTTCTCTAGCGAACAGTAAATCAATAAAAAATAAATTTCCGTTGATGAAATGAGAACTGAAAAGGCTGCCAATTTAGTCTGCGTTCGATATTGGCGTTGGGAGAACGAAATCACAATCCTTTTTACGAAAAAACCAGGGCCCTTTTTGTGAGCATTCAAATATCAACCTACAAAGAAAAAGGGTGGCACATTTTTTCTCTCGCTATTTTTTTCATGCTCGCTTTTTTTTATGTTCCCTTCCGCATCCTTTTTTTCATGTGACAGGCACATTACTCCACTCCATCGTGAAGTGGCATATTTCTCTTGTTTTATAATAAAGAAAAGTTACAACCAGATATATTATTCGAGTGATGCTCTAAAATAGAAATGAGAAAATTTTTAGTTTATAACAATTGTAAACATTTCTTCAAATCTATATTAGATATTCTATATATCATGTTGTATTATATAATCTATCATAAAATATATTTTATACATCCAATCTCCATTTGCAGACTGATAATTAGAGTGACACATTTAGTCAAAGGTGAAGTGAAAGTAAGTAAACATAACAAACCAAGCATAATCCAACTAAACTTACATATCATCAGAGAAATACATGTTCTTCAGAGAAATTCAAAGTGAACTTGATAATCCTATTCAAGACGGTACTTAGTGATATAACAGCTGTTAAAAGAGGAATTTGGCCAATTTAATCCATGTTACCGATTATTCAAAGTCATGTTGATAAAAAGAACTAATTCAGCCCGGACCTTATACTCTGCTACCTAAAATGTTCAGGTATTCCAAAAAGCTTCAACAAAATATGCTGTGAGCAACGCCAAGTCAATGGAATGTGTTGAGCAATCTGCGCTAGAGGAAAATAATCTAATTTTCGAGGCAGAGTCCATCGGAACGTAACCCAATCACTTACCAAGATAAAGTCTGAAGGAAAAAAAAAAGGGGGGGGGGGGGGATATTGAGCAAAAATAGTGACTCTTCCTCTAAGGAAGCTACAGATCTTGATAATTAAGGAATGTAAGATCAAGGATAAAAAGATAAAGATGGAAAAGCATTACATGCTTTGGCAGTAAATTGAAGTAGCCTACCCCATATAATTGAAGATATCTTTACCTCCAAAAAGTAAACATGAGAGGAGGTGTCTTGGCGGGTGTTTAAATATTGTTTATGAGGTTGGGGAGGGCTGGGACTATTTAAGAGAAGAGATTACTTGTGGGTGATTGATTAGATGAATTGCATTTGATTTAACTATATCAAAGTCAGACAAAGCAATTTTAACGCGATGAATAACACAAAAAGAAAACATTCAATGACGTGTAGAAATGAATTTGTAACATGTACACAATTCACATAATTTTTTGGGTAGCAAATTTATAAATCTCAATGGTATGATTCCTCAAAGCCAATTTCACAGATGCATGAATCAGCAAAATTTTGATAGAGATAAAGAGGATAAAAGCCGTTTTCAAGAACTATATATGAAGAACTTGATGTGACTCCTGAACAAGAAATATATAGGGAAATTCGATATTATTGAAACGGACTAGGAAATACGATTACAGTCTAAGAACAGTCTCTCGGTCAGAGCTTAAAAAATAAGATATAACACTTTAAAATTGAGTACACAATAATAGATGGCTAGTTAGTGCAATAATAGATGGCTCGTTGGTGAATTAGTGTCGAAAGTGCTGGAAGGAAATATGGTCGACTGGATAATGTGAATGAGAGTCAAAGACCAAATCATGAGCTAATGCAGTGTAAGTGGTAAACCAATGGTTAGGAATGCATTTTTTTTTTGAAAGGAGAGGTAACGTGTATTTGCCACAAGAAGAGCTCTAAGATCACGTTTTTGCCTGCTTAAGCAAAGAAAACAACACACAAGGAACTTTAAGGAAACCCCTTAATTTTTCAGGTCAATAGAGGCTCAAAGGGCCAAAGTTGGTATTACATGGCGGGAATCGGTGCGAGCAGACAGAGGTATTAAAAAAAAAAAAAAAACTGAGAGACATTATTAAGTCCAGGAAAAAGATTTGTATAAGTAATTGAGAGAATTTTCGGATAGAAAGAGAAGAATAATGCCCGTATGGTTATGACAATCCCAAACATATGTTGATTATTGAATCAATTATTTTACAAGGTATATATCAAACGAAGCCTCAAGCTGCAATTTCTGAAATCGACAGCTTCAGCATGTGGGCGAGAAGATATCAAATACATATAAAGCTAAGAAATATCTGACTTTGACGGATGTTGTGAAACGAGAGCATGAATGAAGATTTAATGGAAAGATTAAGAAGTGAGAATTGAAATGGTCATAGGATTGAAACTATATCCACTATCGGGCAAGTTTATCTTCCAGTCATGGTAAAACAGTTTTAGGAAATTGTTTTGTTTCAAGGGCACAAAATGTAAGGTTTCCAGAAATAATGCAACTTCTATAACAACAAATTTCGATACTATTATTGTTGTTGCTACTATATTTAACCAAATTGAGTTTATGATGCAGCATAAAAAAATCACTAATGAAAACATAAAATACAAAATTTGGCTACTAATAGCACTGGATAAATTCTTCAGTTTCAGTATAAATTTTTGTTTAATGGGATCTTTAACATAATAGCTGATTTTAAGTAATATTTAAAGTTTTCAGTAAAAGTGTCATTTTTAAATATAACTCAATTCCCAGTTATCTAGTATTGATACTTTTAAGAAAAGAACGACAATCTTAAATTCTTTATAGCCAATTGATTATTTATAAGAAAAATTTTCACGTCAGTTTTTATAGATTCTCCAACGAGGCTATCTTTCATAACATTTCGTTAGAATCTTTTTAAAACAAATATAAACTGATATGAAATCCCAAAGAAAGTTTATGTAAATATTTCACACCGAAGCATCTCATGAAAAAATTAATAAATACACAAATAACTTACGAAAATAAAAAGAACAAGGCAATAAATAGAGTAAACCTAAAGCTGAAAGAGAGAGAGAGAGAGAGAGAGAGAGAGAGAGAGAGAGAGAGAGAGAGAGAGAGAGAGAGAGAGAGAGAGAGAGAGAGAGAGAGAGAGAGAGGAAAACGAGCCGTTAGGCTGAACGCTCTTTTATTCTCCAAAATCTCCCTTCCAAATATATCGGACCATTCACTTCCATTTGCACCTCAGTTAGAGAAAGCATGAATATGTATGACTTTTTTTCCGCCTTGATAAAGGGTTCCGTCTTTCTCTCGGATCCTGCCTAGCACAGAAGGCCATACTCAACTTCTTTTTTTTATTTTGTATAAAAATTCTTGTGCTCGGGTCCGGGATTTTAACTAGAAATTATTTTTAAACTTTATAATAAAAACAATCATTACCCATTTAAGCATATATAAAATTGTTAGAAGATTGCCTGGTGATAATATTTTCCTGACTTTTCATTTTTTTTTTTTACTTTTGGACTTTATTCCACTGACTTAATCGAGGTAATGATATGGGTAGCTGAATTTAATTGATCCAATCGTAAAAATAATTCATCAATGTCTTCAGAGTACTGTCATATTCTACATTCAAATGGAATTATGATTGGGAGAAAATTTTCTACATTCAACTGGAATTATGAATAGGAAAAAATCTTCTACATTCAAATGGTATTATGAATAGGAGAAAATGTTCTACATTCAACTGGAATTATGAATAGGAAAAAATCTTCTACATTCAAATGGTATTATGAATAGGAGAAAATGTTCTACATTCAACTGGAATTATGAATAGGAAAAAATCTTCTACATTCAATTGGTATTATGAATAGGGGAAAATGTTCTACATTCAACTGGAATTATGAATAGGAAAAAATCTTCTACATTCAATTGGTATTATGAATAGGAGAAAATGTTCTACATTCAACTGGAATTATGAATAGGAAAAAATCTTCTACATTCAATTGGTATTATGAATAGGAGAAAATGTTCTACATTCAATTGGAATTATGAATAAGAGAAAATCGGCCACAGAAGAACAATTGACCCTATTGCTTTGTGTAACTTCTGGTCACAATTGCAAGTTTATGAAGTAAGAATTTACATTTCATTGAACAAATACTCACAGTAGAATGCAGGTTCTTTGAATGAATTCTAAATATATTGGGAATATTTTCAATATTCCTGAAGATTTACAGTATACTGTAATGATTATGAAATTGAATATAAATCCTAATGTAAACTTAGAGTAGCTCTCTTTCTTAATGAAAGTAGACAAATTTTTATGGGTCATAAAAATCTAAAATAAAAGTCTCTACAATTAAAGCTGTAGTCTTCATCATGATTAAGCTGCTCCATTATAATAAGCAAGGATTCTTATGTGAAAGCATACAGTATATTCGAAACATTCATAGGCTATACGATGGAATCATATAACAACAGGAAATAAAAAATATTCGAAGTATGAGTGAGCAATAATAAACATATCAAGAGAAAAACCGCTATAATAATTAGAAAATCCATTTTGTAAGAATACTTGCATATCCGGGTTATACACACCACACGAGCCCACATACTCCCTCCCACTCACAGAGACAAGAGGATTGTACCGGTAAGACTGAGTGGGATAAGATTAAAACTTGTCATCAGTGAGTGTACAGTATATGGTCCAGGAATGGAAAAGAATAATAGTGAAACTCATTTTAGGAAGGACTTAATCTCAAAATGGTTGGTTTAGCAAAACATGGAATAGTGGTTGTTTTTAAATTCTAATACCTTGGCAGGACAGAAAGAGATGGAGTTGTTGGTAGCAATGGAGTTCTACGAGCGAATTAGAATATGGAAATGTGTCCGGAGAGAGGCTTGCTTGATGAAAATAAATGGTTTCATAAGAAGATTTTAAAGGAGTACGCCTATATTTTATGAAGACAAAGTTGTGAAGAGAGGATGCGCTGGGTTATGTGGCAGGCTAGAGTAGATGGAAGTTGATGGATGTTATCTTAAAAAGAGGAGTGCTAAAAGGAGTGAATCATTAATCAGTAGTTGGTTCAATAAAGGTTAAGGCAGGTATAAACTGGAGAAGGAAGTGTGAAGATGTGGTTGTAAACGTAATGGAGATAAGAGAGTCGAATGATAAGATACGAAAAGCACATAGGGATGAAATGAATGAACTAACGAGTACGGTTAACGGTTAACGGTAGGAGAAAATGTTCCACATTCAACTGGAATTATGAATAGGAGAAAATGTTCTACATTCAACTGGAATTATGAATGGAAAAAAAATCTTCTACATTCAAATGAATAGGAGAAAATTTTCTACATTCAACTGGAATTATGAATAGGAAAAAATCTTCTACATTCAATTGGTATTATGAATAGGAGAAAATCTTCTACATTCAATTGGAATTATGAATAGGAGAAAATCTTCTACATTCAACTGGAATTATGAATAGGAGAAAATCTTCTACATTCAATTGGAATTATGAATAAGAGAAAACCGGCCAAAGAAGAAAAACTGACACTATTGCTTTGTGCAACTTCTGGTCACAATTGCACGAGTATGAAGTAAGAATTTACATTTCATTGAACAAATATTTACAGTAGAATGCAGGTTGTTTGAATGAATTCTAAATATATTGGGAATATTTTCAATATTCCTGATGATTTACAGTATACTGTATATGATTAAGAAATTGAATATAAATCCTCATGTAAACTTAGAGTAGCTCTCTTTCTTAATGAAAGTATACAGACTTTTATGGGTCATAAAAATCTAAAATAAAGGTCTCTACAATTAAAGCTGTAGTCTTCATCATGATTAAGCTGCTTCATTATAATAAGCAAGGATTCTTATGTAAAAGCATACAGTATATTCGAAACATTCATAGGCTATACGATGGAATCATATAACAACAGGAAATAAAAGATATTCAAAATATGAGTGAGCAATAATAAACATACCAAGAGAAAAACCACTTATATAATTAGAAAATCCATTTTGTAAAAGTACTTGCATATCAGGGTTATACACATCACAGGAGCCCACATACTCCCTCCCACCCACAGAGACAAGAGGATTGTACCGGTAAGACCGAGTGGGATAAGATTAAAACTTGTCATCAGTGAGTGTACAGTATATGGTCCAGGAATGGAAAAGAATGATAGTGAAACTCATTTTAGGAAGGACTTAATCTCTAAATGGCTCGTTTAGCGAAACATGGAATAGTGGTTGTTTTTAGATTTAAATACCATGGCAGGACAGAGAGAGATGGAGTTGTTGGTAGCAATGGAGTTCTACGAGCGAATTAGAATATGGAAATGTGTCCGGAGAGAGGCTTGCTTGATGAAAATAAATGGTTTCATAAGAAGATTTTAAAGGAGTACGCCTATATTTTATGAAGATAAAATTGTGAAGAGAGGATGCGCTGGGTTATGTGGCAGACTAGCGTAGATAGAAGTTGATGGATGTTATCTTAAGAAGAGGAGTGCTAAAAAGAGTGAATCATTAATCAGTAGTTGGTTCAAGAAAGGTTAAGGCAGGTATAAACTGGAGAAGGAAGTGTGAAGATGTGGTTGTAAACATAATGGAGATAAGAGAGTCGAATGAAAAGATACGAAAAGCACATAGGGATGAAATGAATGAACTAACGAGTACGGTTAACGTAACATTGAAAAGCATGGGTTGATTGGATTGCATTTATAAATGTGCTTTACATTCATTACCCAAATGCAGCTAAGGAAGAAGCTCCCGCATTTGTATTGAAGTAAAAATTAGATGTTCGGCAACAAAATGAAAGAAAGGAAACAAGAAAGAAGGCAAAGTAGGAATATTTGGGTTTTAAAATCCCATGATGGGGTCTCAGAAACCGCGTGGAGTTTTTGTGAGTAAAAAATCAAAAAGGAAAAAAAAAAAATCTATTAAGTAGTGGGATAGTGAGATAAGAGGTTTAGTAAATGAAAAAAGTTTGAATACGTGAGATACGAGGCGCGGTTGCATGGTACAAAAAGCTTTGCTGAAGGTGAAGATATACAATAGGATTTAAGGTGTACCCAAAAATAAAAGTGAGAGAGAAGAAGGCATATAACAAACACTGAGGGAAAATTATTGAAAAATCTTAGTGAATACGACATTATTTAATAGAGATGTGAATGCTAGGCGAAAGGGGAATGAACAAACGGATCGATGATCTCCAATGTGAATGAAGTCTTGGACTAATAGATCTAGTATTTTGAAGATTTCCTTCACGTGAGAGATAGAAGAGAGAAGAAGCTGAGTGATTCCAGACTAAATAGGATTAGTGCAAGAATTATTGTGCTTGTGTGAACGATTGATAAGGAGACAAGAAGAATGGTATTAAAATGTTTAAATAAGTAAGATCGGATTATGAGCAGCAAGGGCAATGTGATTGAGTGACTTGAAAGGTTTGAAAGTTATAATTGAATAAGGGAAAGGTCTCAAATGAGTGGGTTAGATGACTATTTGTTTCTTTGTATAAAGGCAAATATGATATACGTGACTATAAGAATTAAAGGACATTAAAGATACTCAGTTTACCACAGAAGATTTATGGTAGGATTCTAACTGAAAATGTAACACGCCAGAAAAGGAATGATAGAGAAAAAACATTGGGGGCTTAGATAAGGAAAATGCTGTGATGTGTTATGAAAATATAATTTTCAATATTAATCTTACCCGATAATCATGTAGCTGTCAACTCCGTTGCCCGACAGAATTCTACGGACGGGATACGCCAGCGATCGCTATACAAGAGGGGGGTGTACTCACCAGCGCCACCTGTGGCCAGGTACTGCAGTACTTCTTGTTGACACCACCTCAATTTTTCCTCTGTCGTGCTTCCGGCAAGACCTACATGGATACGCTTATAATTTTGGAGTCTTTGTTCACGGTTTTGGTGAAGTATTGCTCTGAGATTTCAGCTTTCGCTATACAGGAAGCTTTTCCCTTAGCTTAGATAGCTTTTGGATTAATTTTGATTAATGGTATAACGATCTTTGCTTTAATTTGGAATCCCCCTTGACTGTTCTCTGATCCAAGATGTCCGACCATTCTCAAGCTCCTCCCCAAAGACGATGTAGGACTTGTATTAGGCGGCTTCCGAAGGCCTCGGTTGATCCTCACACCGTTTGTTCCGACTGTAGGGGAAAATCCTGTCAGTTGGAAGATCGATGTGAGGAATGTGCCGGACTTTCGGAACTTGATTTTATTCGATTCCTCAAGTATACCACTAAGTTAGAGAGAGAGAGAGTTAGGAGGAGTTCGGCTCGCTCTTTACTTTATTCCTCCCCCCATGATCCTCAACCTTTTCCTCCCCCTGTAGTGGCTACCCCCGAACCTACTATTAGTGCTCAGCCTGATATGTCGGATGTTTTACGTGCCATTCAGGCTTTAGGTGATAAGGTGGAGTCGGTAGTGAGTGACCACAAGTTCCTCTTGGCAGACGTCAAGGAACTTAAAGTGAAAAGTGCAGTGGGAAGTGGTAGTGCCAGTGCTGTGCCTAGTGCTAGTGTCAGTGTCAGTGTTGCGCGTGAGGATACTTCTGTGCGTGCCAGTCGTCCTCCCAGTCCGGGACCTCTTGCAAGCTCCCAAGCCCAGGGGAGAAGCAATGTCGAAGGGCAAAAGGGTTCGGCAGGCCTTGATCGGCGCACAGTAGTATCCTCAGTGGTTGCGGGCGTATCTTATAGAGATCGTCACTCCCACTCTCAGACGATTGAGCCCTTAATTTCCTCGTCTGCAGAAGATTTTTCTGGGAGAAAACGCTGGACTCAGGTCTCAAGACCTCTTAAGCGTAAAGTCCAGACCGCGCGAGTCCAACAGCCCGGGTGTAGCCATTGGGCTAGCTCGGACTCGCCGCAGTCATCAGGTGACTGCACGCCTCCTAAGAGAGGTAAGGCGATGCCTCAACAGACCTCAACTTCTGTTAAAGCTATGCCTCAACAGACCTCAACTTCTGTTGATCCTAAGATGGCTATGCTGCAGACTATGCAGTCGCAGCTTGCGGTGTTGATGCGGGAGTTTCAGGCAGAGAAGGTTAATACACCTCCTCCTGCGAGCGCTCCTCCTCCTCTGCGCAGTCCAATCTGCCAGACGTATGAGGTTGAGGTTCCTCAAGCTACCTCCATGCGTGAGCTGCCGCGTTGGGAGTTGCCAGATACCAGCGCTGTGCAGCAACCTCCACTTTCCTTGAGGCAGGAGCCTCTTACCACGCGGCAACCTCCTCAACAATGGGGGCAGGAGCCTTATGCTTTACAACCTCCTCTACCCTTGAGGCAGGAGTATCTTGCATTACAACCATCCTCGAGGCAGCAACCTCTTGAGGTACGACAACCTCTACCATCCTTGAGGCAGCCACCTCAACTCTCGCAGCAGCCACCTCCACTTTCCTCGAGGCGAGAACCTCAACTCTCGAGGCAAGCACCTCAAGAACCTCAACTCGTGAGACAAGAGCCTCTCTCTGCGCAGCCACCTCAACCCTTGAAGCAAGCGCAACTCTTGAGGCAGGAACCTCATGCTATGAGTCAGCCACCTCAACGCATGCATCTACCACTTTCTCCTCAGCTTGAGCCTCTTCCCATTCAACTTGAACCGCAGTCTATGCAGCATGAGCCTAATGTTTTACTACAGTCGCCTCTCACCACGCTTGCTCCTCAGACCTCCGCAGAACCTCCTTCATCCCAGCCTCATGACTTTGTCATTACCAGCCCTCATCCTCTTCAACAGAGACTTGAGGATGAATCCGCAAGTGCGCATGCACCCGCTCTTCAGGATTCAGCCATTCAGCATACCGCTTTAACTTTACCTCTCGCTTCTCAACCCTCAGGTGATGAGGTTTCTGAGGATGAAGCTGCTCACCTGGATGATCCTTCATCTGACGTGGAGGAACCCAAGTCATTGCCACCCTCCATTGACTTTCGCAAGGTCCTGGCTCTGTTCAGAGAGTTATACCCGGATCACTTTGTTTCTGCTACCCCTCGCTCTCCTCCATCCGAGTTCTCTCTAGGCATGCAACCTGTTAAGTCTGCCTACACTAAGCTCGTCTTCGCTAGATCTTCAAAGAGAGCTTTGAGAATGTTAGGGGATTGGTTGCAGTCCAAGCAGCAACTGGGAAAGACGTCTTTTATGTTTCCACCTCCTAAGCTGACGTCTAAGGCGGGCGTCTGGTATGCCACAGGAGAGGAACCAGGCTTGGGGGTCCCTGCCTCTGCCCAGGCTGACTTCTCAAGTTTGGTTGACTCTCCACGAAGGTCGGCTATGAGACGCTCTAAGGTCTGCTGGACCTTTTCTGACCTGGACCACTTCTTGAAGGGAGTCTTTCGCGCCTTTGAAATTTTTAATTTTCTCGACTGGTGCCTGGGGGCCTTGAGCAAGAAGACTGCCCCATCTGACAAAGACTCGGCCATGCTGATCATGTCCTGTATGGACAAAGCAATTCGCGATGGTTCCGGCGAACTTGCCTCTATGTTTGTATCGGGAGTCCTCAAGAAAAGGGAACAACTTTGCTCCTTCCTTTCCACTGGTATCACCTCTTGCCAAAGGTCACAGTTACTTTTTGCTCCTCTTTCTAAGTTCCTGTTTCCTGAGGATCTTATCAAGGAATTGTCTGCGGCTCTTATTCAGAAGGACACGCATGATCTTGTGGCCTCTTCAGCACGGAAGGCTAAGGTTGCTCCTTCAGTTCCTAGAACTTACCGCACCCCAGTGGCTGATACTCCTGCTACCAGATTTATTCCGCCCTTTCGTGGCAGAGCCCCCAGCCGAGGAGGTACCCGCCCAGACGGTCACAGGGGCAGGTCCAAGAAAGGTACCAAGTCTTCGAAAGGCAAACATTGACTCTCTTCCTCTCCAGACAGCTGTAGGAGCCAGACTCAAGATCTTCTGGCAAGCTTGGGAAAGAAGAGGTGCAGACGCCCAGTCTGTCAAGTGGCTAAGGGAGGGTTACAGGATACCATTCTGCCGCAATCCCCCTCTGACCACTTCTCCCATCAACCTCTCTCCCAACTACAAGGAAAAGGACAAGAGGCTAGCGTTACATCAAGAGGTGTCGCTCCTGTTACAGAAGGAGGCAGTGGTGATAGTCCGGGATCATCAATCCCCGGGCTTCTACAACCGTCTCTTTCTGGTGGCCAAGAAGACAGGAGGTTGGAGACCGGTGCTGGACGTCAGTGCGCTCAATGCTTATGTCACCAAGCAGACGTTCACTATGGAGACGACGAAGTCGGTCCTAGCAGCGGTCAGGCAGGAGGACTGGATGGTCTCGTTGGATCTGAAAGACGCTTACTTTCACGTCCCCATTCATCCAGACTCCCAACCTTTTCTGAGATTCGTTTTTGGAAAGGTTGTGTACCAATTCTAAGCCCTGTGTTTTGGCCTAAGCACGGCACCTATGGTGTTTACGCGACTGATGAGGAATATTGCGAAATTCCTCCACTTGGCGGACATCAGAGCCTCCCTTTATTTAGACGACTGGCTGTTAAGAGCCCCCACAAGTCGTCGCTGTCTGGAGAGTCTCAGTTGGACTTTGGACTTGACCAAGGAACTGGGTCTTTTGGTCAACTTAGAGAAGTCCCAGCTTATTCCTTCCCAAACCATCGTTTACCTGGGAATGGAGATTCGGAGTCAAGCTTTTCGGGCTTTTCCGTCGGCCCCAAGAATCAACCAAGCCCTAGAGTGCATACTGAGCATGCTGAAGAGGAACAGATGCTCGGTGAGACAGTGGATGAGTCTAACAGGGACCCTGTCATCGTTAGCCCTGTTCACCGAGTTAGGGAGACTCCACCTCCGCCCCCTTCAATTCCATCTAGCAACTCACTGGGACAAGAATATGACGCTCGAAGCGGTCTCTATTCCTGTTACCAAAGAGATGAAGACTACTCTCATGTGGTGGAAGAGCAACATCCTTCTCAAGGAGGGTCTCTCGTTAGCTGTTCAGACCCCCAATCTTCATCTCTATTCGGACGCATCAGACTCGGGCTGGGGCGCGACCTTGGACGGACAGGAATGCTCGGGAACATGGAACAAGGAACAGGAAACGCTTCACATCAATTGCAAGGAGTTGTTGGCAGTACATCTGGCCTTAATGAACTTCAAGTCCCTCCTGCTAAACAAGGTGGTGGAGGTGAACTCCGACAACACCACAGCCTTGGCATACATCTCCAAGCAGGGAGGGACTCATTCGAGGAAGCTGTACGAGATAGCAAGGGACCTCCTCATTTGGTCAAGAAGTCTAAACCTCACGCTGGTAACGAGATTCATTCAGGGCAATATGAATGTCTCGGCAGATCGCCTCAGCAGGAAGGGTCAAGTCATCCCCACAGAATGGACCCTTCACAAGAACGTGTGCAACAGACTTTGGACCTTGTGGGGTCAGCCAACGATAGATCTGTTCGCCACCTCCATGACCAAGAGGCTCCCATTGTATTGTTCCCCAATTCCAGACCCGGCAGCAGTTCACGTGGATGCCTTTCTGCTGGATTGGTCCCATCTCGATCTTTATGCATTCCCGCCGTTCAAGATCATCAACAGAGTTATTCAGAAGTTCGTCTCTCACGAAGGGACACGGCTGACGTTGGTTGCTCCCCTTTGGCCTGCAAGAGAATGGTTCACAGAGGTACTGCAATGGCTGGTCGACGTTCCCAGGACTCTCCCTCTAAGAGTGGACCTTCTACGTCAACCTCACGTAAAGAAGGTACACCCAAGCCTCCACGCTCTTCGTCTGACTGCCTTCAGACTATCGAAAGACTCTCTAGAGCTAGAGGCTTTTCGAAGGAGGCAGCCAGAGCGATTGCCAGAGCAAGGAGGATTTCCACTCGTAGAGTCTATCAATCCAAGTGGGAAGTCTTCCGAAGCTGGTGCAGAGCCAATGCAGTTTCCTCTACCAATACCTCTGTAACCCAAGTTGCTGACTTCCTGTTACATCTTAGGAATGTTAGATCTCTTTCGGCCCCTACGATCAAAGGGTACAGAAGTATGTTGGCATCAGTTTTCCGCCACAGAGGCTTGGATCTTTCCTCCAACAAGGATCTACAGGACATCCTTAAGTCTTTCGAGACCTCTAAAGAACGTCGCTTGTCCACTCCAGGCTGGAATCTAGACGTAGTCTTAAGGTTCCTTATGTCTCCTAGATTTGAACCTCTCCAGTCAGCCTCTTTCAAAGACCTTACTCTCAAAACTCTTTTCCTCGTCTGCCTTGCAACAGCCAAAAGAGTTAGTGAGGTTCACGCCTTCAGCAGGAACATAGGATTCACATCCGAAACAGCAACATGTTCCTTACAGCTCGGGTTTTTGGCAAAAAATGAACTTCCTTCACGTCCTTGGCCTAGATCGTTCGAAATTCCTAGCCTCTCCAACATGGTGGGTAACGAGCTAGAGAGAGTTCTTTGCCCTGTCAGAGCTCTAAAGTACTATCTTAAAAGGTCAAAACATATACGAGGACAATCAGAGGCCTTAAGGTGTGCCATCAAGAAACCTTCGATGCCTATGTCCAAAAACGCAGTTTCGTATTACATAAGGCTTCTGATTAGAGAAGCTCATTCTCATATGAAGGATGAAGACCTTGCTTTGCTGAAGGTAAGGACCCACGAAGTGAGAGCTGTAGCTACTTCGATGGCCTTCAAACAGAACCGTTCTCTGCAGAGTATTATGGATGCAACCTATTGGAGGAGCAAGTCAGTGTTTGCATCATTTTATCTCAAAGATGTCCAGTCTCTTTACGAGAACTGCTACACCCTGGGACCATTCGTAGCAGCGAGTGCAGTAGTAGGTGAGGGCTCAGCCACTACATTCCCATAATCCCATAACCTTTTTTTAACCTTTCTCTTGAATGCTTTTATTGTTGTTTTTGGGTTGTTACGGTAGGCTAAGAAGCCTTCCGCATCCTAGTTGATTTGGCGGGTGGTCAATTCGTTCTTGAGAAGCGCCTAGGTTAGAGGTTGTGTAGAGGTCCTTTAGTATGGGTTGCAGCCCTTTATACTTCAGCACCTTAGAGTTGTTCAGCCTCCTAAGAGGAACGCTGCGCTCAGTAAGGAAGACGAACTTATTAAAGGCAGAGTAATGGTTCAAGTCGACTTCCTTACCAGGTACTTATAATTTCATTGTTATTTTGAATAACTGATAATATGAAATACGGGATACTTAGCTTCTTGATATACATGTACACTGGTTTTCACCCACCTCCCTGGGTGTGAATCAGCTACATGATTATCGGGTAAGATTAATATTGAAAAATGTTATTTTCATTAGTAAAATAAATTTTTGAATATACTTACCCGATAATCATGATTTAATTGACCCACCCTTCCTCCCCATAGAGAACCAGTGGACCGAGGAAAAATTGAGGTGGTGTCAACAAGAAGTACTGCAGTACCTGGCCACAGGTGGCGCTGGTGAGTACACCCCCCTCTTGTATAGCGATCGCTGGCGTATCCCGTCCGTAGAATTCTGTCGGGCAACGGAGTTGACAGCTACATGATTATCGGGTAAGTATATTCAAAAATTTATTTTACTAATGAAAATAACATATTTAAAAGGATGGCTTTTGATAATCAAAATGAGATTATAAATTGTAAAATGTCATTTCCTCTAAAATGAAAAGTATTTAATCAGATGGTCCTACCAGTATTAATTTATGTATCAGAAACTTGGAGCTTTACCAAAGCCTTAAAATTTAAACTAGTTAAAACTTGAAAAGCAATGGAAAGAATTATGATGATAATAACACTAGGAGCCACAAAAAGAGCAACATGGATACGAGAGCAAATTAATGTTGAGGATATTCTAACAACATATAAGAAAAAGAAATAGACATGGGCAAGACATATAATGAGAACGACAGATATAGATGGAAAAGAAGAATAATAGAATAGG
>NC_090761.1:13761133-13776133 GCF_036898095.1 Palaemon carinicauda
ATAGACATTTAATCTTTTATTGAAATTCGGTACAAGAAAAGACCGCTGCCAAAAAAAGAAAAAAGACTCGTATGCGAGCAATATTAAACCGAGGCATTTACTTTACCCGAAGGTAGTCAACAACAAAGGAGAATATTCGGTTTGCGTTGGACGAACGGTACAGAATTCTTGAAAAGAACTAAGATTTAATCTAGGTTGTAGCAGAGGGAAAAGTCTTTGCAAATATTGTAAAGAAAAGAATCGTGTGTTTAGTTTACGGGCCGTTGCAAATACAATATGCGTTCCTATTTCTTTCCATTACACTCCGAACTTTTTTCAACTAGATGTATCCACTCCCAATAACAAATATACACAAGTGCATGTAATCACAAAAAATACACAAACACACACTCGTATATATATATATATATATATATATATATATATATATATATATGAGTGAGTGTCTCTCGCCATGATTACCAGAGCTGTACTAGTCAGGGCTACACATACTAGGTTGGTTTGCTTTGAGTGATCATACCTAAGTCTCCCACCATCACCAATTCGCAGCAGCCAGCACGATGATGAAAATGGCCAATCCCAGACAAGACCAAGACATGCCTGAGGCTTTTGTCCTGCAGTGGACTAGAACCGATTGCATTTGTTGTTGCGCATATATATATATATATATATATATATATATATATATATATATATATATATATATATATATATATATATATATATATATATATATATATATATATGTATGTATATATATATATACATATATATATATATATATATATATATATATATATATAAAATTGTGTATATATAATATACAGTATATGTACAAATGAATCTCCACCTGTCCTTCCACTATAAAAGCATCTGTTCTGGTGAGTATATTGCATTATTTTTAAAAGTCGAACAAGGTGATACTATCCTAACATCTAAAACCTTTTGTTAACTTGCATATAGATATGGAAGCCCTTTATATCATGCCACTGTTAGGTAAAACGACGATTGTTATACCAAAAATACATAGGAAAAATTCTTCAGAATATATTCGTTGTTGATTCTCAGAAATTTACATTCCTATCATAAGTGCAATATTGCATAGGCATAAGATATAAGTTCACCTCTTCAAAATCAATCAATTCTGTTTTTTTTTATTATTATTATTTCATTATTGTTGAATTTGTATATACTTGTCTTACATTTATGTTCGGTGAGAAAGAGTGATGCTTATGTTTCTAAGAGTCTGTAGTAAGTCTGAAAGATTAAACAACTGATAGCTCTCTAGAGAGAGAGAGAGAGAGAGAGAGAGAGAGAGAGAGAGAGAGAGAGAGAGAGATTCAACTGACATTTGTAATATCCCCATCGCTGTCATAAACAGTATTGCAAAAAAAATGGGGGGGGGAGGGCTCTCACTTTTGAACTTTGGTATTTCAATATACGATTCTCCATATCCTTGTTATTACTACCATACCAGTTCTCTATTTTCTAAAATCCAAGAGTAATATCACAAAGGCTGTTTTCGTTGCTTCTAGATAAAAAAGAAAAATATTTTGAGTGTTATTTTACTGAGAAAATGAATTTCCTTAAAGAAAAGAATATTTCCAGTTGGGATGAATTATTTTATGAGGAAATAAAAACATAATGAATATGAAAAAGATATTCCAATTGCATTTAAATAAAATTGCACTTCTGCAGTCGTCTGCGAGACTAAGAATAATAATGTCTTAATCGTAACATATAAATCGATTTTTGATAATTCAAGTATTTCCATTTCATAGCAAAATCCCTTTAATCTATTGTCTATAGTTAATCTAAGTTTAAGGTGACAGATGCTTCAGCTCGTAAAGGAATGGTAAAACAATTGGCAAGATGTGGTTCGTGGAAACTAGGATGTATTTACATTTTACCTTTACCGAAAAAATTAAAATGTTTTAGGCGAATTAAATCCAGTAGCATACCTAATAATACTCTTCCATTATCTGCCATCTTCTTTCCCGATATCAAGAAAGGCATCAAATTCTAATAATCTCATGATTTAATGTTGCAGGTAAACGTTAAGCCAAAAATTTTCATTATCAAAGGTAAAATGACGTAGGTTACGTCATATATTACAAAAGTGATCAACTGTTTTAGTGCATAAAAAAAGTAATACAGACGAATACCTACAAAAATTTCTGCTTTAGTGAAATTATAATCAACATAAATAGAAATGTAACAGAAATCAGTTATGTGAATGCAGAAGCAAATATAAAGAGAGTACATGAATGACTGCAACATCCTCTTTATGACAATTATGGCTTATTATATAACCACATGGATATATTTTACAATAGTTTAAATATGTAGAATATGCTTTTAAGAATTATTGAATTCTGAACTATGGGGTCCTAAAATGTAAAAAAGAGAAAACTTTCGAATTTTTTATGCAGTATCTTTACCTTTAAACTCCTCTTTGCGGATTTTTTTTCCCTCAAATGTTCAGCTTTCAGCGTGAACAAAGCTATTTACAAGAATATTGACGTCATAAGGAATCAGTTCTTTACATGATGAATCAGTGCTGTTGTCATTTAGGAGAAATTAAGAAAATAAAAATGCAAATTACACTTCAATCAAATTGTTTCCTGATTTTGTGCAGAGTAAAACGCATCGTTTATTTAAAACTAGGTAAATTCTATTTTTTGATCGAGAGAGAGAGAGAGAGAGAGAGAGAGAGAGAGAGAGAGAGAGAGAGAGAGAGAGAGACGTTGATAAATATGTGCCAGAGATAATTTATCCTCTCATTCATTCGAAAGAATGAATGAAAATATTCAAGTGAGGTACTTCCACTTGGTTATTTCCTCATACGTCAGAGTAAAAGAGAGAGAGAGAGAGAGAGAGAGAGAGAGAGAGAGAGAGAGAGAGAGAGAGAGAGAGAGAGAGAGATTTCATCTACGTGCAAACTGAGGAAACCCTTCAAGCTATATGAAATCAAACAGCGAGATAGAATAAAAGAACCAGGAAAGGAGATAATGTAGAAGACTATGAAGAAATGTACCTTAGTAATGCCTTCAGTACATAACGTAAGGTGTACTGACATCAATATCCCTACGAGAGAGAAAGTTTGGTGTTGCTTCATGACAAAGAATTTATAGGAAATACATTTAGTGTTATTTATATCATAACAGTCTTATTCCTGCTATGATTACTATACGTTTATTATCAATTATCTTTACATACATTAATCTGTCCAGTTTTTGCCCCCCAAAAAAAACTCTATTCACCTTTGTCTTCCTCTTGTAAGCTGTGATTATTAATGTCTAGTTTGTTTTTGAAAACACTCCATCTTTGTGTTACTCTTATATGCTGTGATTATTATGTCCATTTTTTTTTTTAACTCCATACTTGTGTTCATCTTCTATGCTGTGACTATTAATCTGTCCAGTTTGTTTCTCAAAAAATCCATATTTGTCTTTTTCTTCTATGCTGTGATTATTCAGTCCAATCTTCCTCATGTGTACTATGTTTATTGATCTGTCCAGTTTCTTCCTTAAAAAATTCCATCTTTGTTTTCTTCTATGCTGTGATTATTCTGACCAATTTTCTTTTTTTAACGTCATTCATCTTTGTATTTCTCTTCTATGTTGTGATTATTAATCTGTCCAGTTTTTTTTTTATTTTAAACTCTATCTTTGTCTTCCTATTCTATGCTGGGATTATTAATCGGTCGAGTTTTTTTTTCTTTTTTAACTCCATCTTTGTCTTCCTCTTTTAAGCTGTGATTATTAATCTGTACAGGTTTTTTTTTTTTTCAAAAGACCATCTTTGTCCTCTTCTTCTATGCTGTGATTATTAATCTGTCCAGTTTTTTTGCTTAAAGAAATTCCATCTTTGTGTTTCTATTCTTCTATACTGTGATTATTAATCTGTCCATTAAAAAAAAAAAACTCCATTCATCCTTGTCTTACTCTTTTATGCTCTGATTATTAATCTGCAAAGTTTTTTTCTTTTCTAAAAATCTCTCCATCTTTCTTTTATTCTTCATGCTGCGATCTTCGAATAGTCACGTCTTAATTGGTTCTATTCACGTATTTTAGTGTAATGGATTCAAATTGCTGGTCGACTCTCCCCTTCAACAACAGATGCATATGTCCTTTTCTTTGTTTACTCTCCAAATAAAGCAAGAGGGGCCATCCGTAAAGGTAAAAATTCAATTGAATCATCATATCATACCAGAAACATTGGAATAAGAGAGAGAGAGAGAGAGAGAGAGAGAGAGAGAGAGAGAGAGAGAGAGAGAGAGAGAGAGAGAGAGAGAGAGAGAGAGAGAGTTGAGAAAGGACTTCTAAAATCAACTATAAATTTATTTTTACAATAGCTACATGCAGAATTTCTAGGCAGCTTAATTGGATTCACCTTAAAACTTTGGCATACTCTAGGTATCGGTTTTATTCATATTCATATATTGATTTTGCCACTTAAAACTTCGTGCAATCAACTGCCAAATAACCTACCAATAACATGATTTTCGGTGCCTAGAATCGTTAGGCTTTACGAGGATTTACAGTTGGCTCGGGAAAGAGGAGAGCAGTAGCAGTTAATGGGACTTTCTTTGCATTAACGAAGGCCGCCTCCTGAAAGTGATCACTCTTCAGATGCTTTGGCATGCCTTCGAGGAAGATATAGAGAGAGGGACAATGACTGACAAGAACCGATGATAGTAAATCACCCATGCGTAAGAACTTCAGTAATGCTTTGTTGGTCGAAGGCATGGGGAACTTCTCAGGAAATGGGTGAGCCCCCTAAGAGTGATGCAATGACACAATAATGCCACTTCTTTGGCACAAAAGATACACCTGCTGTACCTGATAACAATGCTATTCTGCTGCAGGTAGTCAAGAAAGATGTGTAGGTGACGTAAGTGGGCCTCTTTGTTGGAGGAAATTATTAGAATGTTATCTACATAACATACACAGAAGAAGAGGTCCCCTCAGATGACATCCAAGAGTCATTGAAATGTGGCCCCTGCAATACAAAGTCCAAAGCTGGAGTAATTAAAAGTATATGTGCCAAAGGGGGTGGTGACGGTAGTCTAGGGCCTTCTAGGTTCATGGACTAATAATACCCCTTCAGGAGGTCGAGGGTCAAAATACTTTAGCAAAGTGGTGATTTCAGCGATGTTGGGGAGGTGTAGTAGTCTGGTATCAACTGTATATCAAAACACATGTAAACTCCACAAGGGCATAGGGACACTTCCTTCTTCAGGATGATGTACAGGGGAGACGACTATGAGTTTGAAACCTTTTGACAAAGACCCATTTCTTCCATTTTGGCAAAGGTGCATTTAACAGCTGCCAGACTGTTAGGTCCCGACATTTGAATCTTGCTAACACTCTGGGCTCCATTGTCGTGATATGGTGATAGATAGTGCTTGGATGGAACTCGGGTATCTGGCATTGCTCTGGGTGGAAGACGTCTGAATATAAAGTGAGGAGGTGATTGTAAGCATCCAAGAGCAAACTAATACGAAGGAGGAGATCAGGAAGAGTGGCTGATAAAGAAGTGGACAAGTATGAGCTGACGTTGATTAAGCGCTGTTGTGCAACGTCAACGAAGAGGCGGAAATTAGGAAGGAGATTCGCATTGTAATGTCAGTCCACCAATACTGGACACACGTAAATGGCAGTATTAGCATCTCATAACAGCGGATGAGGATATTAGAACTATTGTCGGCCACCAGGCGGATATCAACAGTTTTGGAATGACGGGCCCGTGCCCAAGAGAGGGAACATGGCTGAATGGAATAACATGCATCAATATCTACCACAAAGTGCACATTAGATCCTCAATCATTCAAAAAGAAAAGATTAGTTAATGCAGAGGCAAACACCACAGCCGATCACCTACTAACACTTTTTTACCATTTGCATTTGGTAACCCATTCCTTAACAGTATCCTCGATTTTAGAGTGTTATGAGCACAACGGAGGGCGAGGGGCATCATCCAGTGGCTATTGATGACATTGTTTGGGTGGGTGGTGGGCGGCTATGTCAATGCCAAGGCATATCACGAAGTGGGCGTCAACGTCCTATAACATTCACTTCAGGTTCAGTTGATGTTGTATGGTTGTCTCCTTCGTAAGGAGTGGAGGTGTTGGTGGATTTCTTGATGGTGAGCAAGTGCCTGTCCATAAAAGGGTGTCGACTCAAATCATCTGGTCCTTTACCGGCAAGGTGTCGACATTGGGAAGGGCGGCTTGCACCAGATTCTGCAGGTGTTGTGCAGGTTAATTTCATTAGCAGGCGTTGTGTGGGTTAACTTCACGAGGAGAACAATCTGAAGGGAAGCAATAATGATAATTTCTCTGATGATCATCGACAAGCTTTGCTCAACCATGGTTGTTGAGAGAGATGAAAAATTTTGACTACATGGACGACTAGCAATGTTGAGTACTGCTTACAGTCTGAGATTTCTGGGGAGAGGTTATAGGGAACACATTGAGGACGTAGTGAGCTTTGCTGCCATGGCAGTTCACTTACTTGATGATAAACTGAACCTCAGTGCGCTGCAACTAGGCAAATTCATTTCTGCTGGTGAAGGGTGGGAGCGTCACTGTGGCAGCAAGACGAGTATGAGCTGGGACGTGGACTGGGTATTTGAGGCAGTCCGTAGTCCATAGGTCACCAATGTGACGGGAGTGGAAGAAGAATTAATACCAAGACAGCTCCCGAACAACTGACTTTATTTAGAGATAGGGACGTGGACTGGGTATTTGAGGCGTCCGTAGTCCATAGGTCACCAATGTGACGGGAGTGGAAGAAGAATTAATACCAAGACAACTCCCGAACAACTGACTTTATTTAGAGATAGGGACGTGGACTGGGTATTTGAGGCAGTCCGTAGTCCATAGCTCACCAATGTGACGGGAGTGGAAGAAGAATTAATACCAAGACAGCTCCCGAACAACTGACTTTATTTAGAGATAGGGACGTGGACTGGGTATTTGAGGCGGTCCGTAGTCCATAGCTCACCAATGTGACGGGAGTGGAAGAAGAATTAATACCAAGACAGCTCCCGAACAACCGACTTTATTTAGAGATAGGGACGTGGACTGGGTATTTGAGGCAGTCCGTAGTCCATAGGTCACCAATGTGACGGGAGTGGAAGAAGAATTAATACCAAGACAGCTCCCGAACAACCGACTTTATTTAGAGATAGGGACGTGGACTGGGTATTTGAGGCAGTCCGTAGTCCATAGGTCACCAATGTGACGGGAGTGGAAGAAGAATTAATACCAAGACAGCTCCCGAACAACTGACTTTATTTAGAGATAGGGACGTGGACTGGGTATTTGAGGCGTCCGTAGTCCATAGGTCACCAATGTGACGGGAGTGGAAGAAGAATTAATACCAAGACAGCTCCCAAACAACTGACTTTATTTAGAGATAGGGACGTGGACTGGGTATTTGAGGCAGTCAGTAGTCCATAGCTCACCAATGTGACGGGAGTGGAAGAAGAATTAATACCAAGACAGCTCCCGAACAACTGACTTTATTTAGAGACAACACAAGTATTTATAGGCATCGAAATGGGTACGCAAAGTGACAATTGCAGGTTTACATTCAACGGCTTTTCTAAATAAGGTTAACATTGGCATACAAGTAGATAATATAATACCAGAACAAAAAATAAGAGTTGAAACTACCGTGTTAAAGAAAACAGCAAACTAATTAACATATACCTGATATCTAAATCTATGTTTTTGTAAATATACAAATAAATATATATCATATCCCTTGCTTTAAATTAATAATTGGTGATAAACAATAGAAACGCGAAGAGCAAGAAAAATAATGACTTGACATTTTCATAAACCCATTTTCATCTTACAAAATTATTGGAATAACTATAAAAGGATTCTAATTTACACACACAGATGAGAGAGAGAGAGAGAGAGAGAGAGAGAGAGAGAGAGAGAGAGAGAGAGAGAGAGAGAGAGAGAGAGAGAGATATGCTCAAGCGTGTCTATCAATTTGCATATCATAACTACAAATTAGTTACAAAAATAGACATGTGATTTTTCTATTTTGAAGATGACATGACTGTAGTACAGACGCAATTATGTTCATGTAAATCAACTGAAAAAAAAAAAAAACTGGAGAATTTTATATTGTGTGAATATTTTGCAGTAAATCTGCAAAAAGGATTAAAATAATTTGCAAGAAAGTACAAAACTACTGCTGTGTAGTGGACTGAATGGCTAACTGAAAAATTTTGATAACTTCGAAGTTAAAACGTTTTTTATACAAAATGAGAACTTGAGTATGGACACAGCAGCCTATCCTCTTTTACACTGTATACTCTTTAGTATATTCCTAATCATGACAAGCCTCTGCTTTGATACATTTCCACAATGAGAGCATAGATTATTATGAACTTAACAGTTATTGCATATACGTAACTAGTTATTCTTCAAATGTTGGCATGCCTTTCTTTTGTTAATATATAACGGATTTTGAGCGAAGCGAAAAATCTATTTTTGGGTGAGATGGCCATGTCGTCCTGATGGAAGTTCCTATAGGGTAGCTTCCTAGGGTATATTACAACTACGGCGATATTCCCAGAGAATTTACCTTAAGGTACCAGAATTCTAACTCCTGGAGCGAGTATCCCTCGTGAAAGGGATATCGCAACATATCAGAGGACGTATTCTAGACACGTCACATGGCAATCTACACCCTGGACAGAGATTTCGTCTCGTAGGAGGTGATTGACGAGATACGAATTCGGGAAAGAAAAAGGGGAGCCGCTCCCAAGGCTTCCCTATCCCCCGATTCGTATGTGTGCCTGGCGTCAATCCTGGCGCCATCTGTATTCCTTGTAGCGTACACGAGGTGCTACAGATACTGTATGTAGGGAGGGGTCCTACAGCCCTTTCTTAGAAAGGCAAGGGCGGGTCCATCAGGACGACATGGCCATCTCACCCAAAAATAGATTTTTCGCTTCGCTCAAAATCCGTTTTTTGGGCTCAAGCCATGTCGTCCTGATGGAAGTGTACCAGAGCATTACTGTATCTGTGGATTCTCAGAACGTGCCGTACTCCCCGGAGGTAATTTTTTCCCGGTCGACTAGACCTAGAGACCTAAGATGTTACCGTTATACATCTTTTCAACTAACTATAAAGTATGTTAGAGCTTCCTGCCCCCTACAGGGAAGAGTCCTACTAGACTCTGGAAAAGTCTCGAAGAGTACATATATCTATGTATGAATACCAGGCAAGCTAATATAGTGGTCTCGCCCTATATTAAGTAAAGCATAGTTTGTAAAGGACCACTGCGTCAATATGAAATATCGACCAGTTCTCCGCACAATACTTGTATTGGACAAAGGTTTTATATCTGCATAGGAGGAAAACCAATGCAACATAGCTTGCATAAAGGAACAATTCTATTAGAATTATCCCAGATAAGGTACATAGAATGAATGCTCAATTATACCAATAAATTGACACAGGTGAAGGAGACGCAAGGTTCTCAAGAACCAGATTATTGACAGGCAATAAATAGACAGGTTAACCACAATTATATATATATATATATATATATATATATATATATATATATATATATATATATATATATATATATAAGAAGAGGATAACCCAAAACTTTAAGCATAAGTATGATAGTAAACAGAGCTTGTTTGTCTGAAAGAAAAAACATTAGATGCCACTTTTAAGATACCAAGGTATCCAAGTCATAAAAGCCTGTATTACAAATCAATGACATTAGCGTTAGAAACGCTCGGCACACATGTCTGCACTTATGCTAGGTTCACCTTCGGAAATGGAACAGTCTGGATGGGCAACACAGTGCCCTCACTTAGTTTGTAGTACAGTATGTAACTACACACTCACCCTGGAATTAATCGTCCCAATTAAGACCACTGTTCCTCGCAGAGTTAAACAGTAGGGTTAACACCGCGACCCACTGCTACCACAGATCTCTTAAGTTCCTCTACTTGCTTCGCATAGTGGCGAAAGAACACTCTGGAAGACTTCCAGCCAGTGTATGAACGGAGATGTTCAAAATCCATACAATTAAAGAAATTTAAGAATGAGGCAACTTTCCTCGGATCGTGACCTGCGGGTGTATTGTCAGGATCCGCTCTGCGAATAAAATATGTGATTTTCGCTCTGAGTTGATTCAGAGATAAATTTGAGCCTGGTGTTTCTCCCCTGAATAGTTGACCACCCTTGAAGTCTGAAGTTCTATGAAGATAGACCTTTAGGCATTCTACTGGACATAGAGATGCATCTTCTTTCAGAGGGCAGATTCTCCAGGGACCCCACCTGTTGGTGGGTAACTCATTCTTGGCGAGAAACGTAGGATCCGGAAACAGGTTCAGTTCTTCCCCATCCAGGAACTGAACACGACCTGCCTCTCTCGAGAGGCTACAATCTCACTAACCCTGGCCCCGGACGCGAGTGCAAAATAGGAAAATAACTTTTTGTGTCAAATCCTTTAACGCACACTCTTCATTGCTCACAGAGAAGCGAAATGAAGAACTTGTCTAAAGACCATGAAATGGGCTTTGGAGGTGCTGAAGGTCTGAGCCTAGCACAGGCTTTCGGGACTTTATTAAAGATCTCGTTACCTAGGTCGACCTGGAAGGCATATAGAATGGGTCTTGTCAAAGCAGACTTACACGCTGAAATCGTGTTCGCTGCCAACCCTTGACCATGGAGGTGGGGAAAAAAGATAAGCAGAAGTCTGTCAAGATCTCCTGCGGAATCTTCGCCTTGACAAAAGGCCACCCATTTTCTCCAAGATGACTCATATTGCCTTCTAGTCGATTTGCATTTATATTCCTCAAGGAAGTCTATACTGGCTTTCGAAATCCCGAAACGCTTTCTCACCGCTAGGGAGAGAAAATCATGAACTGCAGTGTCCGGGTTTTCTGTAATGAAGCGCAGACAGTTGACTTCTGGACTCGCTGGGTCAGAACTGGATCTGGTAGTGGTACAAACTTCAGCTACAGTTCCAATGCCAGGAGGAACCACACGCTGTTCGGCCACTTGTGGGCCACTATTGCCGCTACCCTTTGAATGATCTCAGTTTGTTGAGGACCCTCAACAGAAGGTTGTGAGGAGGGAACAGATAAATCTTGGACCATCTGTTCCAGTCGAGGGACATCGCGTCCACTGCTTCCGCTAAGGGGTCCTCGTACGGGGCACGTACAGGGGCAACTTCTTGTTGTCTTTCGTCGCAAAGAGGTCTATCTGCAGTTCTGGGACTGATTCAGAATGAAGGAGAATGATCCTGCGTCTAAGGACTATTCCGGCTCTATCGGTGTGAACCTGGATAGAGCATCCGCTGTCACATTGCGGACTCCTTGAAGGTGAACTGCCAACAGGTACCACTTCTTCTTTTCCGCCAATCGGAAGACGGCCAACATCACCTGGTTGAGAGGTGGTGACCTCGATCCTTGTCGATTCAAGTATCTCACAACTACCTCGCTGTCTATTACCACTTTATGTGGAACGAATGACGCGGGGAGACTTTCTTTAAGGTAAGGAGCACTGCCCTAGCTTCTAGAAAGTTTTATGAGAAAGGTCTTGAATAGCCTGGACCAAGTCCCCTGGACTTTTTTCCGATGAGAGTGACCTCCCCATCCCTCCTTCGAGGCGTCTGAGTGAATCGTCAACGACGGGGGAGGTGGCTGAAGAAGAACCTGACTTCTTTAGATGTCTGGCTTGGGACCAAGGCCTGAGAAGAGTACTTAGCCGAAGCGGCTGGTCTTCTCAGATCTCTTCACGCGTTTGATGCATAACTTCTCCAAACTCCGATTGCATCCTTTAGCTGTGCTCTTAGCACTGGGTATGTCACCGAAGCAAACTGGAGAGAGCGCAGTACTCTCTCCTGTTCGTGTCTTGATATCCTTTCGGAATCTTGAAGTCTCTTGACAGAACCCGCTATCTCCTTCCTTTTCTTTGCCGGGGTGGAGAAACGGTGTGACAAAAGGTCCCAGTGGATCTTAGCCACTGGAACTTTTGAGATGGAGAAAGTCGAGACTTTTTCTGTTGATCTTGAAGCCTAGGTACTCTAGGAACTGGATCACTTGACTGGAAGCTTGCAAGCATTCTGTCTCGGATGCTGCCCACACCAACCAGTCGTCCAGGTAGGCTACTACCTGAATTCCCTTTAGGCTAAATTGTTTGAGAGCTACGCTCGCAAGCTTCGTAAAAATCCTTGGGGCTATGTTTAGCCCGAATGGCATGGCTCCGAAGGCGTATAGTCTTCGTTGTAGCCTGAACCCTAGGTAGGGGGAGAGTCGATGGCTAATTGGAATGTGCCAGTAGGCGTCTGGCAAGTCTATAGAGACGGAATATGCCCTCTTGGGCAGTAAAGTCCTTATGTGTTGCAGTGTTAGCAATTTGAATTTGCAATTCACTATGAACTTGTTAAGTGGCGACAAGTCCAGAATGACTCTGAGCTTTTCCGAGTCTTTCTTGGGAACACAAAACAGCCTCCCTTAGAAATTGATGGGCTTCACCCTTTTTCTCCAACCGTTCTTGAACGTACTCCTCCATAACGGGGGTGGAGTGTTGGAAAAACCGAAGGTACGGGGGTGGAGTGCTGTACCAGCTCCCGCCCAGTCCATTCTTGAGTAGGCTGTGGGCCCAGGGATCGAAGGTCCACCGATCCCGAAATTTCAGAAGTCTCCCTCCTACCGGTATCACCTCACTTGGACTGCCGTCCTGAGGTCTTGCCTTCCTGACCACGACCACCCCTGAATCCCCTTCCCCTTGAGGGGCGTCTAGACGAGCCTCTGGCTGCTCCTCTAGGCTTTGCTCGAAAGGAAGTAGACTGCCCTTCGAACGCTGGGGTGACTGCCGTGGACTGTGTCGACACGGCCTGGGGTACCCACTGAAAGGTGGTCGGGGTTTGTGCCACGATCTGGGGCACTGGGGGCAATGGCAATTGCAGTTGCTGTTGCTGTCTAAGAGGCTTGGCTGGCCGAGACGGTAGCCTAGTCCTCATAGTCTTCCTCTTTGGTTGAGGACCCTCATCTGGGGAAGACTTTCTTTTGATAGCCAGGCCCCACTTCTGGAGAAGGTTTCTATTCTCCAAGGCGGCTTTATCAACAACTTCTTTCACCAAGTCGGTAGGGAAAAAGGTCTTTTCCCAAAATGTTGGAGGAGATTAGTTTCTTTAGCTCGTGCCTCACTGTAGCCGAGGTAAACACGAACTCCCTACAAGCTCTCCTTGCCTTGACGAAGCCATAAAGGTCCTTCGTCACTGTGGCCAGATGAGGCTTGGCCACTACCATGAACATTTCATGGACCTTGGGGTCACTTGCCATCGTCTCGAGAGTAGTCTGAAGAGACATTGAGGCAGTCAGTCTTTCTTTTGTATCGAACTCACTTCGCAAAAGAAAGTCAGACAGCTTAGGGAGGTCCTTGCCGAACTGACGTCCGGCAATATCAGCCTCCAACTTTCCCACTGAGAACGTAAGATGGACGTCCTTCCAGTCTTTGTGGTCCATAGGCAGGGCCAGCGACAAGGGTTTACACTCCTCTAGGGAGGGGCAAGACTTGCCGGCCTGAATTGCTTTTAGTACAGCCAGAAACCCTTTCTGTAAAAGGGGGAAGGCTCTAGTAGGCGAGGACACAAAGGAAAGGAGCTTCCTATTCAATGCAGCTACCTTTGAGTTAGAGAAGCCCCTTTCTTTCATCGAGGATGAAAGTAGAGCTTGAGCCTTAGCATGGTCCATCACTATGACCTCCTTCGGCTCTGTCTCCTCCTTTGAAGCTGGTTCCTTCCTCAGCCGGACATAACAGTCCGGATATGATGCCTTGCTGGGCCAGAATTCCACCCTCCAGGGGAATTGAGCCCAGCTTATCCGAGATGACGATCTTTCCAGTCGTCATCGGCATGTGCTCAGCATACCTCCATGAGTTAGCATCTGAGCACAAGGGAAGGTCTTTCACATTGAGCTTTTTCTGGGGCCCATGTGATTCTGCAAGGCACTGCATTCGCAGTTCCATTGCAGCCGCCTTCTCCTGATTCTCCTTCTGCATTTGTTGGATCATTCCAACAATAGAAGAGAGGGCCTGTCCCAGCTCTACTGGGAGACCGGCTGATGTAGAGGGGCTTGAACTTCATCCTGGGCTTCTGCCAGGAGGTCTTCCTCCTGACACCCGTCCACATCAGACATCCTGTCATTTAGCTGGATGTCTTGCATCGCGACCGCGACTTCAGCATCCACCTGGATCTGAACTTAGGGGATCTCCTCTTGAGGCTGGGGAATCACTGCATCAGCTGATGCCTTAGGGAAAAGATACGCCCTCATCTTCTCACTTGGAAGATAAGGGCCAGAAGTGTTCTTTTGGAAGCCCCTTACCCAGGTACGAAGCTTCTTCCTAGCTATTTAAATGTCTCAATAATCAGGTTAGTGCACACAGTACATACCTGAGGGTCCCAATACCGGAGATCATCCTTGGAGACAGCGTATGCTGCGTGTCTCCTACAAAACTCATGTCCGCAGAGGTTCTTGCTGCTGACATTGCAGAAAGCACTTCCCCACTTCGGAGTGTCCTTCTGTAAAGAGAAGAAATTTCCATGAGTATCAAGTGAACTATGTATCACTGGATATGCATAGTATAGCATAACAATTCAGAAAGGAAAGACACACACTTGTGTTTCCCTCACAACCCATTGTTGCAGCCTTCCAGATAATAAAATCAAAAATGGTTTATCTCCTCTAGAGTAACCAATGCAAGGTTTCCAGAGGAAACAGGTGGAGCTCACACCTAAGCAATGATTTTAAAATCCTGGATAATAGACAGGGAAGAACTCAGCTTCCTATCTGAGGGCAACAGCAAAGGGATGTGCAAGAAAACACAATAGTGTTAGAAGATACAGTGCTGTACCAAAACCTTTACTATAGTTTTCTTCTTACTGTATATGCTATACAGAAGAATACTAGTACAGTATAGGGGGATGTGTGCCGGCTTGC
>NC_090761.1:13783633-13786133 GCF_036898095.1 Palaemon carinicauda
ATACATATATATATATATATATATATATATATATATATATATATATATATATACACATACACATTCAAATTATGTCTGTGTGTATGTATGTATTATGTATGTAAAGTATTGTGTATGTATGCATATGTGCACATGTATTTGTCGTCATCATTATCATAATCATCATCTGCCGTTACTAGTCCACTGCAAAACAAAGACCTCAGACATGTCCTTCCACTTGTGTCTGTCTATGATCTTCTGTGCCAGTTCATGTCAGCAAACCTTCATATGTATTTGTATGCATAAGTATATGTATGTATATATGCTTACACTGTATAAATACAATGAAACATATGTTACATGTAAGCGTCTGTACACGCATCAAAAATACTGTTTAGAAGATAAATATTCCCGGTACTGACTGTATGTTCATTTCTCACAAAACCATGCAGTGGGTGGAATTTCCGATATCGTTCAGGGCTAGATAAATAACAAAATTAATAATTAAGTTAACTTTGTATTAAATGTGTCATGATTAATATCATTAAAGTTATTTTCATACGTGGAAAATTGCGTTGTAATTTTTACATAGATTCCCATTGATCAGTTATGAATATTAAACTCTATCATTTCAGCCTGAATTTCTTGCTTTACGATATATCTCTTATTTTACAGAATGTTTTAATAACTCATTTAAATTTTCAGGATGGATTTGATGTTGATGGATATTACAGGACAGACGCAAAGTACTATCTAGTATTACTCAGTATACTATTCTTGGTCGTATACTTTTCATATCATTTGTGGCTTAGCCTTGAAAACAAGTTTGCTTTTTATGCACACGATTCTATTCTCTCTCCATTGATCCTCTCTCGTAAATATCGATATAACGAGAATTGTGGAATTATCTTCTCAATAACATAGCTGAATCAGTGGATGTCTTGTTACATAGACTTCTTACATGCAACCTTTCACAGATTTTAGGTTGTTTACCTGTTTAACGTTGTTGTATATATTGATATATTTTATTTTCATTTTTATTAGCTTTAATGATAAAAGAAGATCTAGATTTATTCTGCTTTTTATCCAGAGGTGCATGCAACATGTTTCGAGCCTATTGTCAGGTAATGATTCGAAACTCTTTGATTAAAATTGAATTGAAGAAAAACGTTCCCTACTCCATGTTTCCGAATACTCTAAATCAGACATCAGTAAGTCTTTTAAAACATGTCTTCCAAAACCTTTTTGGTTATAGAAATGATTCAATTTTCCATAGATTTCGTAAGATTGACATTCAAAATTCTATGGTTACTATGTATTTAAAAATTTTCATACATAAGGAAATTATCTGTCATACTCTGGTTTCAGTTTTGTAACATTCACACAATTCTGTAATTAAATTTCGTACCTTTTCTGGTCCTACAATTTGAGAAAGCAATGTTATAGTTTTATCACCCAATTCCTGCAACCTTCTTTGCTCGTGTATCAACCTATTAAAGCAATGATATCTAATTTATTTTCTATGGCTTTTCGAAAATTTTAAGCTACGATAACAGGCTGTCATTCGGATTTTCAAAGTTTTTATAATTTTTATTCTGTCTACAATTTTTAAATGCACTGACAAATTTAAAAGCTTCTTATCATATTAACTATTATTTTCTAAAGTTTCCCTTGTTCTTTTTTTATAATTATTACGTGGGGAGATTAACCAGCCCAATGAGACAAACTCGACTCTTACAGAGCTGGCCCAATTAACATCGGGAAGAAAATTATTAAATATAATGGATAAAAAGTAAACAAATCAGCAAAAAATCTGTGATTAATATAAATCTAAATCTTGTCTATAAAACCTCTCTTCTTAAAAAAACTAGAATACTAAAAAGAGAGAAATTCTAGGTCTGATAAAAGGTCAATAAATCTTATCTCACTAAGACATAAATCTTGTTCTTAAATAACTGTTAACGTGTTGATATAATACCAGAATATTTCTATTCACTTTTAGTTTCAATCACGGAAACCAAAAGCAATATTTCCATTCCAAGTTTCCTTTATTGAAATGTCACCAAACAACGTGACTTCTTCATTTGCAAAAGTAAAATTCAAGGCATAAGATTTTGGTTTATCAAATATAAAATATATAACACTGCAAGTGCCAGAAATGTTTGAATCCACGAAAAAAAAGTGATGTGATTGTTATCTTTAAATAATAATCAAAATTTATAGAATAAAAATGTTTCTACCATTTTTACTCGATAAGAATATGTTCACGCCAGTAAATATATTTTAAGAGTATTTAAAGTTAAAGCTAAAACAATAAATCATATATTGAGTGTTGTCACCTATGGTCTTTGTCCTCATGGATTTTGTAATGCATAGAACAGCAGGGAACGGTGGAAAGGAATTGGACTGGATTGGTAATGGGAAATTAACTGATCAGGAGTAAGCTGATGACGCTGCCCTTATTAGCAGATCACAGGATTTGCAATGCATGCTTACCAGAATGCAGGAAATATCACAGGAG
>NC_090761.1:13788633-13806133 GCF_036898095.1 Palaemon carinicauda
ATGCCAATTGCTTTTGTGAAAAGTAATACTTCTCTTCCAATTAACGCAAGAAGCACCCAGTGAGCTGGATTTTTAAACTGATGGACAAAAAAACCAACAGGATAGAAGAAAAATACATTTCTCTCTAGACGCATTATATCGAGATTTACGTAGGCGCCTACTTTAGCCTTTTTTCGGTCATAATTCTGTAAAATCTGTAATTATATATGAATCAGATACATGAAAGATAAAGTATCTCTAAAGAATTCAAATTATCGAATTTAAGAGAAAGTAGCTACAATTATCTGGGTTCTATGATATTTTGGATTTTGTGTCCGACCTCCAATTACAATCATCCTCGTTTTCTGTCAACTCTCACTCTCTCTCTCTCTCTCTCTCTCTCTCTCTCTCTCTCTCTCTCTCTCTCTCTCTCTCTCTCTCATTATTTCATTATTACATAGACAATAATATTTTGGAACGTTTCTCCTTTTGTGAAGTGGATGATAATTATTATTTAAAGTATATCACCATGTACAATAATTGTTACTTCTGTAGTCTTCAACAAATATTTACATAAATGCGGCATTCTTAAATAGTACCCATTAGTATATAGATGCAGTCTTAAATAGTACCCATTAGTATATAAATACAGTCTTAAACAGTACCCATTAGTATATGGATATATTCATAATTCAAAAAGTACTCATTAGTACATAAACCTATATCGGTGTAAAAAAAAAAAATTAAATGAAAACATATACTAAACTGCAATTACATGGCTAACTCACACACTCTTCATAGAGACTCGCTTATACAGACAGCATATGGCTATATATATCCGGATTATAGATATGATATGAATATCATATGGATGATAAATTCATAACCATTAATTCAAATCTTCTGACAAAACTTCCATCAAATTTGAAGGAAAATATCCTTTGTCATTACATCGCAAAATCATACTGTCGGATATAGTTATGTATTGAATACTTTTTAATCTGTTCGAAATATAAATAATACCAGTAATAATAGTTTTTAGTAATAGAAGGTAAATTTCATAAGACAACTGAAACACACACGCCGCCTTTTTCGTGTATAGTTTGCTAAATGATTTCCTTTATAAGTTTTACATATTGATTCAACAACAACTTGGTGATTTATCGAAACTAAAAAGGAAAAACGACTAATTATGATGTGCGATCAATAAAAGCCTTAAAATAAAAAATTTCTTATAAATACTCAAAATATAAATAGATGAGGTGATGTCATTTATATGTTTTGTGGAAATAAGGTATTAAAATGAACTGACGACTAATCAGATAAAGAGCAAACTGTCTCGAGCGCTACTTTAAAAATATCCCTGAAATTCAGCATGTGAAATTAGCTTAAAACACTTTCAAATAAAAAAGTCACACCTATACATGATGAGTATATATATATATATATATATATATATATATATATATATATATATATATATATATATATATATATATATATATATATATATATATATACATATATATATATATATATATATACACATATATATATATATACATATATATACATACATATATATATATATATATATATATATATATATATATATATATATATATATATATATATATATATATATATATATATATATATATACATATATATATATATATATATATATATATATATATATATATATATATATATATATATATATATATTGAAATACGACATTCCCTCCTGATGTATAGCATGTGCCCAAACATACTTTTGCATATTCAATATCCTTTCCCAAGTCGAAATATCGCAGGTGACAAAATGTCTGTCTAGCTAATTTGCACTGTCAGCTATGACATTTACATTGACAAACAGACTGACGCATGGCAAATTGCATATCAAATTACTGCTTTCTGTGCGTGATTGTGTGTGTGCGTGTGCGTGTGTGTTTAATGAAGTTCAGCTCTTGTGTGAAGTTCACCGTCTACTGTTTTTAACCTGCTAAATCAAAGGGAGTTTTAACCACGACTGTTTTTAAACTTCTAAATGAAGGTGGATTTTAACCACAATTGTTTTGAACTTGAGAAATCAAGGGGTGTTTTAACCACAGCTGTTTTTCACCTGCTAAATGAAGATGGAATTTAACCACAAATGTTTCAACTTGCCCATTCAAGGTGGATTTTAACAACTGTTTTTAAGCTGCTAAATCAAGGTGGATTGTAACCACAACTGTTTTTGGACTAGTAAATCAAGGTGGATTTTAACCACAACTGTTTTCAACCCGCTAAATTAAGGTGGAATTTAACCACAACTGTTTCAAGTTGCCAAATCAAGGTGAATTTTAATAAAATCTGTTTTTAAGCTGCTAAATCAAGATGGATTTTAACCACAACTGTTTTTGGCCTAGTAAATCAAGGTGGATTTTAACCACAACTGTTTTTGGCCTGGTAAATCAAGGTGGATTTTAACCACAACTGTTTTTGGCCTGGTAAATCAAGGTGGATTTTAGCCACAACTGTTTTCAACCTGCTAAATTAAGGTGGAATTTAACCACAAATGCTTCAAGTTGCCAAATCAAGGTGAATTTGAATAACCGCTTTTAAGCTGCTAAATCAAGGTGGATTTTAATCACAACTGCTCATTACAGCGATCACACTTTTATTTGTATATGACACCCGAACATGTTCTCTAGGGAAACGAATCACGACTTTTACGAAATGGTAACGTGTTCGCCTAGTATTCGCACGGCAGCAAATCAATCCCAGCCCGTGACCGTAAGTTTAAGCAGTTTACTGGGGAGGCCACTGCAGTAGGGGGATGGGCTTGCCAGGTAGATGAAAATGAAACTGAAGCCAGACACTTTCAACTTTGAATAATTCTTCCTTAGTTAAGTTACTGGCGTTCCAACAAACTGCTGATCAACATCTATATTAAATACAATATGCCTTGCGCACGCGTAGAACGTAGTTAACGTACAATATTTTATTACTGGATCCAATAGAAATGTCTATATAAAAACTTAATTTGATATTTCATCAGTTTATATATAAAAGGCGTATTTCCATCTCATCAGAATGAAAATGGTTTTGGCTTTTTTTTTTCTGATGGCCTAGGTTAATTTTTTGTTTAATTAAATAGAAAAAAAAATAATTAACAATAATCACGAGACATACAATTTTCCTTCCTTAGCTTTCTTGATATTCAACTATCTATATATTTTTCTTTATTCTTTTTTATCATAACTTTCTATTGATGCGTACATAACGATTAGAAAAATAATCAGGGAAATATTCGAACCTCGGCTGATTGTGTATTAATAGCTTTACCGACTCTTTGCACAGGATCTTTCACATGGGACCATAGCAGGTGTATGGAGAACAATGGGTTTTGTTTCCACGGTCAAGTATACACCTTGTACCTCTATGTTTTTTTCTATCGCAATGTCAATGCTCAAACACTACTCGAACAAACCCGTTTGTAGAATAGGCAATCCTGATAGTTTTGCTTTAATTTTGAAGGTACTTAATGGAAAGTGATTCTCATATTTTTGAGAAGAGGTGAAACGGACAAAAAAAAATATTGCCCTCAATCTCAATCCAGACAAGACTAAATATTCCTTTATTTTGTAAAACTTTGAACATAATACCCTCACAATAATGCAAAACAGACAAAACGTGAGTAATCATCTCAAGGACGAAGGCTTAATTTCCCTTAAGAGGTGGAGATACAACACAATACTTGTTTGAGAGAGAGAGAGAGAGAGAGAGAGAGAGAGAGAGAGAGAGAGAGAGAGAGAGAGAGAGAGAATCCCACAATGAAGATATTTCGTGGTAAAAAGTCACAAAAAAGAATTATGAGCGGAGGGAAACGATTCTAAAACTGGCACCTCGACTTCATTTGCATGAGGGAGGAAGATAATAAATGAAGTGAGACAGTGAGGGAGAAGGCAAAATACATCAAAGGTGACATTTTATCTCTCCTTTTCTCTCCAAGGAAGGAAAAATTCGGGAGGAAATGCCTTTTGATTCGGGACACTGATTCTCTAAACGAGGCGGAATGATGTTCCTCAAGTTTATTCACCGGGCGGGTTCAGCAACAACGATTATTTTATCGAATAAACAATAAACGTCTCCGCCAAAATAAAATATATATGTAGACAACGTTCATTCCCTCGACAGAGATATATGTTTATTGACGCATTTGCATGGAAGAAAAGCTTTTGGTTGTTAAAGATTAAAGGTGTCTGGTTTCAGTTGAAGTTTCATCAGAATAGATGGTCACCAGAACGTCAGCCGAGCAAATACAACCCCCCCCCCCCCCACTGCGGTGACAAAGCACAGCAGTGACCTCCACAATAAACAGCTTAGGCCGGGAGCACACTAGCGACTCTGTGGCGCCACAAAGCCACAGCATCGTGTGCCGGGGATGTGGTCTCCCATAGGTTTCCATCGTTTTCAAAGCCACGCCACGCCTGTGGCGGGGATGAGCGACAGAGAGCCACAGTCGCTAGTTTGCGCGGCAAAACTTGAAAACAATGGAAACCTATGGGAGATCAAATCCCCGCCACACGATGCTGTGGCTTTGTGGCGCCACAAAGTCACTAGTGTCCTCACGGCCTAAAACAAACGGTCCCGGACTGGGATCGATTTGCCACCATGCGAATGCTAGGCAAACACGCTACACTGTACTAGCTAGGAGGCTATTGAATAAAAATCAATAAATATTGATGTAACTCAAAAGACATAATAAAAGACAGTTTCTAGAACGCTTCCAGGATAAGAAAATCTTATAGAATTTTACTATAACGTTGTTATAATAACTTTAAGAATGATGAGAAGCTTTAGGAATGATAGAAATCACAATATATTAAGAATTCGGCAGACAGATAGTGGGGTTGAAATACTGTATATATTATATAAGGAGGTCCAGCAGACAGGTAATGGGAATGAAATATATATTACCCAAGGAGATTAAATGTAACCTTGATATTACCTGGTGCAGAGGTCAATATATTTCTCAAAATAAAACCTTTTAATTAGCATTTTCCCCTGCGTGATTCAAGTACCAATTTATTAAAATAACATAAATCGGATTAATTAATATATTTGATAAATTCCATAAGTTATGTTTAGCTGCAGGCGCATTGCCGCGTACATACACACACACACACAGCCATACAAACAAATAAATACACACCGCCTATCAAAATATAACCAGGCGAAAGAAATTAAAGACGGAAAAAGAACCTAACCAGACATGCATAAAATACCTATCCACTTCTTATTCTTCAAAGAAATTCAAGGTCCAATCCAGAACAAGATAGTTGCTCTCAATTTCTATAGTGGAGAAGATACCGATTTTATTCGAGTCATATCAAATTACTAACTGTCTTTTCGAGCTAACATTACGATTTGCTCTCAACATATTCAATTACCCAAATCAAGGAGATGAGTTAATGCTGGCTATATACGAGGAATTGCAAAAATACTACACTCATCCCTTCTTCAAAAGAAGCATCATGAGACTGTCAACTGTTTCCAGCATTGTTAGCATAAGAAACAACGGTAGGTAAATAAGAGAGAGAGAGAGAGAGAGAGAGAGAGAGAGAGAGAGAGAGAGAGAGAGAGAGAGAGAGAGAGAGGAAAGAGAGAGAGAGAGAGAGAGAGTATAACAATCCATCACCACTTGAGCAATAGAGGAAGGCTTCAAAATTCTAATTAAATTTGGGCGAATTGAATGTAAGCATACTGGTGAATAAAGCTAATTGTTCTTACTACACTTTTTCTTTAAATTTCATATATAGATCTTTTATCTTTTTTATTCACTTTACATGTGTGCACCTACACTGTAATTACATACACATGCATTTATATGTATATATGTAGGTGTATATAGTATATATATGAATATGTACATGTAAACACACACACATATATATATATATAATATATATATATATATATATATATATATATATATATACATATATATATATACATAAATATGAGCATATGTATTATATATATATATATATATATATATATATATATATATATATATATATATATATAGAGAGAGAGAGAGAGAGAGAGAGAGAGAGAGAGAGAGAGAGAGAGAGAGAGAGAGAGAGAGAGAGAGAGAGAGAGAGCGCTATAATACCCTCTTTAATAATAGATGAGTTAGGTAAGTGATATTACAAAATGAATGAGAAAGCTAACGAGGAAAAATGAAGCAACATTTAACACGAGGAAATATAAGGAAGAAGATACTCCTCACCTGATCACGGGTTATGCAGATAAATGAGGTATTTTCTACCTGGTTTCCTTCCCGTCATATCAACTTCATATCTAGGCAAAGTTGTTCATTAACTTTATGACTATCGTTCTAACCTTCCTATTTATCCACGTCATTCTTTCGACCGTGAAGCGCCTGTTTAAAGGTCTTGGTATACTTTTTATATAATTAAGGCTAATCCATTAACCAATCATTTTAGTTTTCTATTCATCACTGCTGTACTAGGGTTACAAAACAAGCTTACTCATGTAATAATCACAATAGTCGCCACAGAGATACAGTACCGGACGAAATAAGCCTTCCCCGATGATGTCATAGGCAATCATGCTGTCTCCCGTGTTAACAGTTGTCACAACACACCCCCTTAAAGTGATTATAAGTTAGTAGAGTTTGAAATTTGTAAGGGAATGTATTGTGACCACTGCTAACGAGGAAAACAAGGTGATTGGCTCTGAGGTCATCAGGAAGTGGGCTTATTTAGCCCGGAATATTTGCATCTACTATAGTTACTGTACAGTGAGCGGGGTATTTTCCGGATTTTTATTAAATACGTTCATCTAATCTATAATCAAATTTTTGGTGTAAATGAAGCAGAAAAACAGTGAAGACACATCTCTTAAAGAGTAGCATTTTTCAAAAACATTAGCAGGTTATTCTCGACTAATTAGAAATAGACGATTTTCCTTATATGCATTACAAGTATTACTATAATTTGGGCATGATATATGTATTTCCAGTGAGATATGAAGGCACAATCTTTACGAACCAATTTATAGGAAAAATGACGGGATTTACTAGCATGAGATTTCCAACTTATTTGCTTGAACAAATACGCACATACAGTATAGCTGTGTAAGGCAAGAGGGTAAGAAAAAAGGAAAGAATATATATAACTGTATGTGTGTTTCTATGTATGTACAGTATGTATTACATATTTCAAATGAGGCACAAATAATTTCAAATATCAAATTCACTTTGCCACAGCATAACGGTTTCACAGGGAAATTATTCTTATAAGTAAGCTTCTTTATGCATGTATTATATATATATATATATATATATATATATATATATATATATATATATGTGTGTGTGTGTGTGTGTGTGTGTGTGTGTGTGTATGCGTGTATTATACATACATACATACTGTACTTGTCTGTGCAAAAATCATATAAAAATATAAATACGCAGTACACATACAATCGTACATACATACATACATATATATACATAGATATATTTATGTGCTTTTAGGTGGGAACTGTATGTAATATATATTTATATTATACATACTGGCTATCTTGAATAAAATTTGGAAATCAATTCGCCTGAAATTACACATAAAAATCAGGCTACATATCCGTTTAGTGAGATCTGTGTTACAGTATGGACATGAGTCATAGTACAACAATGAAACAATCTCCAACATATTTTGTAGATTTGAGAACAAAGCTCTCAGAAGAATTTTGGGAGTTAAATAGCAGGACAGGATGAGAAATGAAACTATAAGAGATTAATCGAGTGCCATATGTTGATGAAATCATGGTAAGGGGTAGATAAAGATGGTTTGGGCATGCTCTTCGCACTCCTCAAGGGAGATTTGTTCACCAAACTTTTAACTGGGCTTCACAAAGGCACCAGGTGAGTTGAAAGACCCAAGCCTACATGGCTGAGGACTATGAAGCGTGAAGTAGGAGATGGTGAATGGAGAAGTATTGAACTAAGAGCTCAAGAACGAGACAACTGGCGAAATCTAACCGAGCCCATTTGCGTCAATAGGCGTAGGAGGATATATATATATATATATATATATATATATATATATATATATATATATATATATATATATATATATTATATATATATATATATATATATATATATATATATATATATTATATATATATATATATATATATATATATATATGAAATTTATGTAATATATATGCATATATATACACACACACACACACACACACATATATATATATATATATATATATATATATATATATATATATATATATATATATATATATACATATATATATATATGTATATATATATATATATATATATATATGTATATATATATATATATATATATATATATATATATATATATATATATATATATATATACAGTATATATATTCATATTCATATTCACATTTATATAAGACGTATGCCCGACAAAATATTTTCCAAGGTTCCATCACTACAGCAAAGATATGCACACCGAAACTTTCTGCTTTGTCATTTTAATCAGTCCTGAGTTTCAGAAATTCAATATTACCTTTTATAGCCGGATTTAGTCATCAGGGCTCAAGATCCTCTTTTAATGAATTATATTTGAAACTTAAACACAGTCTTATAACTTAGGCGGTAAGATCATATTTAAATGTTTTGTAAACGTTAATAATTGAATATCCTCTAAATTAGACTGTTTGAGAATAGCAATGCATTAGCTATGTTTTTACAGATAAAGTTATAGAATTTATTTTCATCCCGCAAAAGAAATGAAAACGTTGCTGTAAGTCTATGGTATTGCAAAGTCCCCAGAGCTCAAAAAGCAACAACATTATTAAAAAAGTAGAAGAAAATTAATAGGTCATAACTGAGCGTTGAGCCTTATTAGCGTAACTTAGGATACTCTGAAGAACATCAAAGCGGCAGTGTATAGCTCTTTTTATTTATGCTGTAAATTTTTATGTCGGCTGGAGGAAGGAGTCATTTGAGATGGAAATAAGTACGAGGACACTTTTGCCACTAGAAATGTCAAGACGTAAGAGGGTAATGCATATATGTATGAGAGAGAGAGAGAGAGAGAGAGAGAGAGAGAGAGAGAGAGAGAGAGAGAGAGAGAGAGATTTTGTTGTATCAGCTACATAGGTCTTGTTGCGTTACCAACGACGTTCAATATATTTTTTGTAATAGTTTCAAAACTTCCTATAATTTAACATAATATTTTGCATAATAAAAAATAATTTTTTCGTTTTAGTAGCGAACGGAAGGATAGTTTCAGATTTTGAACACCTTTGGTGTTCTATATTCAATAAGTAGATTTGTTTCTATAACTTATATCCAATGAGTCATGTCAATTAGTAGTTGAGCCGCTAAGGTGTGGACGTGTTTGGCGCAAAGCTACGTTCAACACTTGCCCTGAGTCGTTTTTTAGGTTTTTGTTTCTCGCTTAGAAAATCATCGAAAAGATATTAGTTAACCTTATGGAGAAACCTACGTGACAAGAAACAGTACTAAGTATGTCCCTAACTATTTCTGCCTCATATGTAGAACCACAGAAGGTGACCGGAAAAAAATGGATAGGATGTGATTGCAATAGATTCTATCATAAGAAATGTGTGTATATAGTGACAGGCATCACTGATAATGAATGGAAGAACCTAGATTGGTTATGTCCACTCTGCGTAAGTGAAGCCAGACAAGCCAATTTATATATATCAAAATTGAAGGAAGATGTGAATATGAGAGAAAAGGCCTTGAACGAAGAAGACCCAAGAATCGCTGAATTGGAAAACAAACTTATGGACCTTGCGCACAAGCAGCAAATTCCACCCTGACTACTGACCTCACTGAGAAAGTTGATATTCTTGCTATGAATATGGAATCAATTAAGGCAACACTTCAAACACTAATGGACCAAAAACCGGAGACACCGGCATTTTCTGACAAAGTTAAGGAAAAAAATCTGTTGGTAATAAAATCAACAAATACAACAACTAAAATTACTGAAAGAAAACGCGAGGCTGAACAGGCACATTTCTATACTTAACACGATGTCAACTACGAATGGAAATATTATTGTAAACTTTGCAAACAAAATTATTAAACAGGCGGCAAAAAAATTCAGACGTTGGTTGCCGACACTGAAACGAGAAATATCGGAAAACTAAAACCAAAAATAATGATATGCAATATTTACAACGATGAAGATGAAGTAGTAAATTACTCGATTCGAAGAAATCGTCACCTGGACCAAATCCAAATTATAGAAGAGAAGATAAGTGTAGTCCTGAAGAAAAATGCTTCTGCTGGGGACTACCCACCGTTACGATGCGGTACTAATACGTGATAGGTACCACGTTATCATCTGCTACCACTGTCAGAGGTATGGACATCTTGAAAAAGATTGCAAGTCTAAGAATGATGATAAAGTCTGCGGAAAATGCTCAGGAAAACATTCCACCAAGGAGTGTAATTCGCTAGTGTCAGGAAAATTCCACCAAAGAGTGTAATTCGCTAGTGTCACGAAAACATTCCACCAAGAAGTGTAATTCGCTAGTGTCAAAGTGTATAAACTGCACAAAGTTAAACAATCCAAGTGACCACATAGTAAATTCTAGAGAATGCAAAGCTTATGACTTGGAATTGAAAAGACTTGCAGAAAATACTGATCATGGTTACTAAGGATGTCATAAACTGTGGCTATGTAAAAATACAATCTGTAGGTAATAAGACTATTCAAATTCGAGAATTGATAAACGAGAAATAGTTGGACATACTAGCATTATCTGAAACATGGTTAAATAACTTAGACAAGACAAAGATCACTGAAATGACACCCCCCCTCCTCCCCCCCCCCCAAAAAAAAAACTTTCACATACCGAGAGAAGGTAGGTCTGGTGGGGGTGTCGGACTCATTATTCATAAAAGTTCCGAATGATTGGAGACATTAAGACTTTCAAGAGGAAACTGAAGACTATTTTTATTTCAATGAGTAGTATAACAGTGGCGTTTTAACAGTAAATGAACAATACGTGATATGAAACGTTAAATATTCTGAACGAACAAGGTAAAACAAAAGTGGAGGTCTTTTAGACTATACAGGACCCCAATCCCTACTCCGTAGAAAGTGGGGTTCCCCCGCTGTATGGGACCGGAAAAGCAGCCGTCAAAGTAATACACATAAACATGCAAAATTTTATATATATATATATATATATATATATATATATATATATATATATATATATATATATATATATATATATATATATATATATATATATATATATATATATATATATATATATATATATATACATATAATTATGCTTGTGTTTTATACAGACACTCAGCTAAACAAATAACTTAAAAAATCTCATACCTGTAAGTATTTGAAAAAAAAAAAAAAAAATTCAATCACTGGGAAATTTGTACCCGCCAAAGATTCCAAACTGAGTCACATTATGTTTAACCATATACTTTTAATTATAAGTTACTAAAAGCAATTGTCTCTTATGATTATGCTTTTCAGCTCAGCTAACATACTATAGTCCATTTCTTTTAGCGATGCATATTTGCCCCGACTCGCGGCGGTGCCCTTTTAGCTCGGAAAAGTTTCCGGATCGCTGATTGGTTGGACAAGATAATTCTAACCAATCAGCGATCAGGAAACTTTTCCGAGCTAAAAGGGCACCGCCGCGAGTCGGTGCAAATATGCATCGCTAAAAGAAATGGACTATAGTACATGTCTCTCTTTTTACAGTTTTAAATCTTATCACAAATCTGACGTCGTCGGAAAAGTGATAAAAAATTAGTCAAAGTGACTTCTTGAATGCTTTGATAAATAATTGTCATTTTATGAAATGGAATCCATTATCATTGTATTCTACTCCAAACAAAAGTTACTAAATAGAGTCATTACTGCGAGTAGATATAAATAAATAGTATTTAATGGAACAAATACTCAGGTTCCACTCCAAAATAATAGTCCTGCGTGAAATAATTATCAGTCTGGTTTAGTATTTTCATTTAGGGCTGATTCACATTACCGGTCCGGTCACGTTCCAGTCTCGGTTCGCTCTCGGTTCGGTCTAGGTACTGGGGTGTTCACACCTTCAGTCCGATCAGTGTCTTGGCAAAATTATAAATATAAGGAAAATGCATAATTGTATAGGAATATTGTTCAGTGATACTAAGAAATGTATTTACGCAGTGAACATTAGCCTGTTGTTAAAGTTTATACTTTGTATAAGATATATTTATTTTAATGTTGTTACTCTTCTTAGAATATTTCATTTAACCTTTTTTCCTTTCCTCTCGTGGCGAATTTCCCTGTTGGAGCCCTTGAGCCTACAGCATCCTGCTTTTCCAACTAGGGTTGTAGCTTAGCAAGTAATAATAATAATAATAATAATAATAATAATAATAATAATAATAATAATAATAATAATAATAGTATTGTACACATTGATTTTTTCCTCTCATGACTTGGACGAGACTGGAGCTAGAGCGGATCGAAGCGCCAGTGTGAATGCTTCCATTTAAAATCATGTAACAATATTTGACCGGACCGTGACTGGAGCGAGAACGGAGCGCGACCGGACCGATTGAGCCAATCAGCCCTTAATATTCCTTCCAAACAATTCTCTATTATCTCGCAGTTTTAATGCTCTAGTAGTAAGAATCACGCTAAAGACTTTCAATTAGTTATATATAGGACCTTAATTTACAAACATTCGGAGATACATACACAAATCCACTTGAAATCATAAATCTCAGATATTGTATCAAAAATTCATAATATATATATATATATATATATATATATATATATATATATATATATATATATATATATATATATATATATATATATATATATATAAATAAGCCATATATATTTTTGATACATTAATATCTGGATTCTCTTAACGACCTCGGGATCAGAGCCCCAGGCGAAATATGAAAAACACGTCCAAATGTGCAAAATTTATCACATATATATATATATATATATATATATATATATATATATATATATATATATATATATATATATATATATATATATATATATATATATATTACTCTAACGGCTGCGTTTCCGGTCCCATACAGCAGGGAACCCCACTCTCTACACTGTACACAGTTGGGTCCTGTAGAGTCTACAGGACCTCCACTTTCGTTTTATCTTGTTCGTTCAGAGTATTTAACGTATCATATCACGTATTGTTCATTTACTGTTAAATCGTCACTGTTATACGACTTAAGAAATAAGAGTCTTCAGTTTCCTCTTGAAAGCCTCTGTACCATGGTCTTGCATTGTCTTGGGTTACAGTTCTTTTGCTTGAGGATACGCTTGAGCATACTATTCTATCTTGTTTCTCTTCTTGCTTTTGTTAAGCTTTTATAGTTTATATTTCAAAGATCCAATTTAATGTTGTTGCTATTCTAGAAATTTTTTTATTTTGATTGTTCATTACTTCTCTTGTAGTTTATTTATTTTCTTGTTTCCTTTCCTCACTGAGCTATTTTTCCCTGTTAGAGCACTTGGGCTTATAGCATCCTGCTTTTCCTAACTAGGGTTGTAGCTTAGCTTGTAATAATAATAATAATAATAATAATAATAATAATAATAATAATAATAATAATAATAATTAGACTGCAACTGGCTAAAGCCAGTGGCGGAGGATTCCCCTGCAAAATAGGTGTGGAAATGCTTTCGTCAATCAGTAAAAGATATTGTGTAATGGTTTATTGGCCTAATGACCCCTTGACTAAATTTTGAGTTATGTTAACAAACTATTCTAAAGCAATTTATCTGTATAATAGCAGGTATATGGAGGTAATAACAGGCAAAAAATGACAAATATAGAGAAATTGACCTTTGAACTTGAAGTCAATGGGCACTTACAAGGTCACGTGAAGGTCACGGGTTAAATATGACCCCATATTCTGAAAGAGCCTGTGCGAATGGGGGGGGGGGGGGTTGACAACAAAAAAATCACTTTCAGCCCACGTCAAATTTTTTCCATGAAATAGCCAAATGACCTTGAAAATGAGGGTCAAGGTCAAATTTGACATTTGATTTGGAGGTTTTATGGTTATGTTTGGGGTAGTTTACTATAGCATGCTATAACCAAAAACCAGTATTTCATGGAGAAATTGCCAAAGTCACGATTTCTGCAATGTCAAAAATAGTTAAAAATCTATATTAAAAAAGTAATTAAGCAGTTGCTACAAAAGTTAAGCTAACCTTAGATAAATATAGAGGGCATCACATGCCACTAAGATCAGGGCTCTGGGCCTTCTGGTTTTTGAGATCTCGGATACAAACCTGTTTTGAGCCGGTTTGGCCATTAGCGACCTTGACCTTGACCTACTTGCATTAAAGTATAGCAATATCTGTGGATTTACCTCTGTATCATTGTCCATAAGGCCCTTAGCCATACGGCTTATACTTTAGGCCTAATGGCAATTTCAAATTTTACAAATTTTGCCTTTAAAAGCCCCTGTAACCTTGAAAAGTAGGTCAAGGTCACTTAAACTAGGTCTATGGCATATTCTTACCATAGGCTACCTATGATAATTATCTCAGATTTCTTGCGAAAAAAAAAAAAAAAACCCGCGGAAAGAATAATAATAATACCAAAAACAATAGTATTCCCCTATGAGGAATCCTAATAATAACAATAATAATAATAGCATTGTATATTTTAATGCAGTAAGCAAGACGACATTTACAATATGAAACGAGACTTTGTTGACTTTTGCAGCTGGAAATCGTAGGCATGTCAGTTAGCTGGAGCCCAGAGCTCACCTAGGCAAGAATTTAACAATATTCGATTTGCAAATAGTTCCTTGGAACAGATCAAGTTTGTAAGTGGAGCACTTTCTAGTAAGTTGTCAAAATTCTTTTTTCAACATTATTGTTACGCGAAGGACATTATGAATTATGATGACTTGAATTAACTATTTTTTTCTTTTTCTCCTATGCTTGTTCAATTCTCTTTATAAACCATTTATATTTGATGGTACAGTTCTTATCTCGAGTTACGTACTCCACAAATGGGACAAGAACACATTAAAATGGAAGAAAAGACGAGGGAGCAGAGGTAATACACAAGGCTAAAAACTCGGTGCATATATACTGATATTGAATTCGTCTATTGTTTTAGTTTAAATTTTTTCATTTGTCTTCAAAAATGTCTAGAAACCTGTAAAAAAGATTCTTGTGAATAAAATTCTTGTGAATAAAAAACAACGATCAGGGAATTATTTAGCTTCTTGCATGGAAATTGTAGTGAAAATGAATATTGTGCATTGATAGGTGAAGAATGTTGATGGTTATCAAAACTGGAAAAAATAATTTCTAATATCAAAGTACTGACAACTGCATGGAGGATTACTATAAATGTAAGGAACCATGAGGAAAATAATGATGTACATGTTGCTTTTAATGAATGTAGATGTAAATGCTTTAGACTGGTGATCCAAGAAAAATTCATTGTATTTCACGTTCTTCTGGAATCATTAAGAAAAGTTATAAATTGAAATAACTATACAACGAGCTGAGGCTTTAGGTGTGATTTGAAGAAACATTTAACTCAAAGAGTAAGAATGTTATTGGTTAAGATGCTGCATGAAACAAGGATGCAGCACAGGAAGTATTAATTTATATCATATTTAGAAAAACAAGGAGTGGCTCTCCAGAGTAAACTTCTAGATAAGGAAGCTTAACCTGTTCTATTAGAATACATTTTCTATAAAAATTTATTAGGAATTATATCCAGACAGCAATAAAAAGAGGTTCTTAATTTCAATATAATTTCTTCCTGTGTAATTAAAGTATACTTAAAGGGAAAGATTTAAATGTAATTTAGGTTTTAGAGGAAAAAAATAAACTAAATTGGCATGCTATTGAAAAGTAAGGGAATCGATTAATGAACAAGGTTTTTATTATATGACAAATGGACAAAAAAAAATTTTCAATTTTTACCACAAAATATGCATACACAAATCAAAATTATAAGTACCAGAAATGGTTGTGACGAAATTTCATTTTGGATTTAAGTATGGCTGAATAGATGGTAAACTGGTACCTGAAAGATCAGTCTATTACCTAAGAGGATCACTATGAGTAAATCGAACACTTATAATTAAAAGGGAAACACTTAGGAAGGAAGAAACGTTTTATCAAAATATGGTTGAAGAATTAAAGATCCATAAATACCGGACGCAAGAAAAGAGAGATTTATATAACACAACTCTGCTAGAAAGAGAGGAGGAAAAATAACTAGATCAGAATGAATCTTCCATTTCAGAAAAGAATGTACCGGTAGTTAGGCCACAAAGTATTTAGCATATACTTATCATAGAGTTCTAAAAAAAAAAAAAAAAAAAAAAAAAAAAAAAAAAAAAAAAAAAAAAAAAAAAAAAAAAAACCCGCTTTCTCGAAAGAAAAAAGGTTAACTGAATAATCCACATTCTTTAAAGCAGCCCTCCTGCAGGGAATTGGAAACCCTGCGAGGAGTAAAAAGAGGTCATACATATTCATATGTCCTATCACCGAGGGGTGAATAAAAGCGGATGGGACAGGAATATAGGAAAGGGGAAGGTAGGCGAGAAGGGCCGGTTAGACAGACGAAAATATGAGGTAAAAATAGGAGAAAGGGAAATTTCAATTTCTGGAATACCAAGCATATGGTTTCTATCATTATTAATGATTCATTATTACAGGTCACGCGAGGACCATGGCTGGAAAAGCGGAATGCTACAAAACTAAGGGCTCTGGCAGGGAAAACAGCATAGGGAGGAAAGGCAAAAATGAAATAACAAATAAACTATATATATATATATATATATATATATATATATATATATATATATATATATATATATATATATATATATATATATATATATACACACAGTATATACATACATATATATATATATATATATATATATATATATATATATATATACAGTATATATACATATATATATATATATATATATATATATATATATATATATATATATATATATATATATATATATATATATAGTATACACTATATATAGGTAATGAATAAGATCATAAAATATTCTAAGATCAGTAGCAACCTTACAATATATCAGCCTTAAGTAAACTATATAAACACTACTGTATATCAACCAATTCAACAGCTGAGGAGTTAAAAAATATTTGACTTTCTGGAGTTCCACAGATTCAACCGTGTGATTAGAAGTACATTAGATTTTCCTCTCTTGAATTTCTTATTCCTGATCTGGATATTAATCTCTGGCACCGTCGTTCAGCTAGTTCTCTATGCATGTTACATTACATAAGACTAGCTTTTGCGTGCTTTATGATGGCGAATGCCAATCTGTTAGAATAAATGTATATCTTTCCTTACTGGCCTATTTTCCCTGTCGGAGCCCTTGGGTTTATAGCATCTTGCTTTTCCAAC
>NC_090761.1:13811133-13813633 GCF_036898095.1 Palaemon carinicauda
GCCTTCCTCTTGTACTTCTCCCATCAACTCTTGCATTCATCACCTTCTTTAGCAGACAGCCATTTTCCATAATCTCAACATGGCCAAACCACCTTAACACATTCATATCTACTCTAGCTGCTAACTCATTTCTTACACCAGTTCTCACCCTCACTACTTCGTCCCTAACCCTATCTACTCGAGATACACCAGCCATACTCCTTAGACATTTCATCTCAACACATTCAATTTCTGTCTCTTCGTCACTTTCATTCCCCACAACTCCGATCCATATATCACAGTTGGTACAATCACTTTCTCATACAGAACTCTCTTTACATTCATGCCCAACCCTATCTTTTTTACTACTCCCTTAACTGCCCCCAACACTTTGCATCCTTCATTCACTCTCTGACGTACATCTGCTTCCACTCCACCATTTGCTGCAACAACAGACCCCCAAGTACTTAAACTGATCCACCTCCTCAAGTAACTCTCCATTCAACATGACATTCAACCTCGCACCACCTTCCCTTCTCGTACATCTCATAACCTTACTTTAATCCACATTAACTCTCAACTTCCTTCTATCACAAACCCTTCCAAATTCTGTCATTAATCGGCCAAGCTTCTCTTCCGCGTCAGCGACCAGTACAGTATTATCCGCAAAAAAACAACTGATTTACCTCCCATTCATGGTCCTTCTCGTCTACCAGTTTCAAACCTCGTCCAAGCACTCGAGCATTCACCTCTCTCACCAATCCATCAACATTCAAGTTAAACAACCACGGCGACATCACACATCCCTGTCTCAGCCCCACTCTTACCAAAAACCAATCGCTCACTTCATTTCCTATATTAACACATGCTTTACTACCTTTATAGAAACTTTTCACTGCTAGCAACAACCTTCCACCAACTTCATATAACCTCATCACATTCCACATTGCTTCCCTATCAACTCTATCATACACTTTCTCCAGATCCATTAACGCAACATACACCTCCTTACCTTTTGCTAAATATTTCTCGCATATCTGCCTAACTGTAAAAATATGATTCATACAACCCCTACCTCTTCTTGAACCACCCTGTACTTCTAAGATTGCATTCTCTGATTTATCCTTAATCCTATTAATCAGTACTCTACCATACACTTTTCCCACCACACTCAACAAACTAATACCCCTTGTATTACAACACTCATGCACATCTCCCTTTCCCTTATATAGTGGTACAATACATGCACAAACCCAATCTACTGGTACCATTGACAACACAAAACACATATTAAACAATCTCTCTAACCATTCAAGTTCAGTCACACCCCCTTCCTTCAACATCTCAGCACTCACACCATCCATACCAGATGCTTTTCCTACTCTCGTTTCATCCAGTGCTCTCCTCACTTCCTCTCTTGTAATCTCTCTCTCTCATTCTCATCCCCCATCACCAGCACCTCAACACCTGCAACAGCAATTATATCTGCCTCCCACCACTCTTTAGCTACTAGGTTGGCCAGGGCACCAGCCACCCGTTGAGATACTACCGCTAGAGAGTTTCGGGGTCCTTTGATTAGCCAGACAGTACTACATTGGATCCTTCTCTCTGGTTACGTTTCATTTCCCCTTTGCCTCCACATACACCTTATAGTGTGGCCTATTCTTTACATATTTTCCTCTGTCCTCATACACCTGACAACACTTGAGATCACCAAGCAATTCTTCACCCAAGGGGTTAACTACTGCACTGTAGTTGTTCAGTGGCCACTCTCCTCTTGGTAAGGGTAGAAGAGGCTCTTTAGCTATGGTAAGCAGCTCTTCTAGGAGAAGGACACTCCAAAATCAAACCATTGTTCTCTGGTCTTGGGTAGTGCCATAGCCCCCGTACTATGGTCTTCCACTATCTTGGATGAGAGTTCTCTTGCTTGAGGGTACACTCAGGCACACTATTCTATCTTATTTCTCTTCCTGTTGTTTTGTTAAAGTTTTTATAGTGTATATAGGAAATGTTTATTTTAATGTTACTGTTCCTGATATATTTTATTTTTCCTTGTTTCCTTTCCTCACTGGGCTATTTTCCCCGTTGGAGCCCCTGGGCTTATAGCATCCTGCTTTTCCAATTATGGTTGTAGCTTAGCAAATAATAATAATATTATCCTCAACATTCAGTAAACTTTCAAAATATTCCGCCCACCTTTTCCTTGCCTTCTCTCCTTTTAATAACCTTCCATTTCCATCTTTCACTGTCTTTTCAATTCTTGAACCAGCTTTCCTTACTCTCGGCACTTCTTTCCAAAACTTCTTCTTATTCTCTTCATATGAATGACCCAGTCCCTGACACCACCTCAGGTCAGCTGCCCTATTTGCCTCACTTACCTTGCGCTGTACTTCCACATTTTTCTCTCTATATTTTTCATACTTCTCTACACTATTACTCTGCAGCCATTCTTCAAAAGCCCTCTTTTTCTCTTCCACTTTTACCTTCACTCCTTCATTCCACCATTCACTGCCCTTCCTCA
>NC_090761.1:13818633-13826133 GCF_036898095.1 Palaemon carinicauda
AGCCATTAATAGGGAATGAGCAGGGAAATTAGATCGTTAGGAGAGAACCAAATAATTGCTTCTCCTTGTAAAAATAACAAATTCTAACAGCAGCATTTCAAATTTCACTTACAATTAAATGGTTATCCACTATAATTACGATAACGATGTTATTCATTAAGACCCTTAAGCAACAACAACGAAAATAATAATAATAGTAATAATAATAATAATAATAATCATAATAATAACAACAACAATAATAATACATACATACATATACCAAGGCATTTCCCCCAATTTGGGGGGTAGCCGACATCAAACAAATGAAACAGAAAAGTGGACCTCTCTCTACGTTCCTCCCAGCCTGACAAGGGACCCAACTGAGTTCAGCTAGTACTGCTAGGGGTGCCACAGCCCACCCTCCCACATTATCAACCACAGATGAAGCTTCATAACGCTGAATCCCCTACTGCTCCTACCTCTGCGGTCTTCCAAGGCACCGGCGGAAGCAGCAGTCTACCGGAACTACGTCACAATCGCTCACCATTCATTCCTATTTCTAGCAGGGCTCTCTTGCCTCTCTCAAATCTATCCTCCTATCACCTAGAGCTTCCTTCACTCCATCCATCCACCCAAACCTTGGCCTTCCTCTTATACCCCTCCCATCAACTCTTGCATTCATCACCTTCTTTAACAGACAGCCATTTTCTATTCTCTCAACATGGCCAAACCACCTCAACACATTCATATCTACTCTAGCTGCTAACTCATTTCTTATACCCGTTCTCACCTTCACTACTTCGTTCCTAACCCTATCTACTCGAGATACACCAGCCATACTCTTTAGACATTTCATCTCAAACACATTCAATGTCTGTCTCTCCGTCACTTTTAATCCCCACAACTCCGATCCATACATCATAGTTGGTACAATCACTTTCTCATACAGAACTCTCTTTACATTCATGCCCAACCTCTATTTTTTACTACTCCCTTAACTGACCCTAACACTTTGAATCCTTCATTCACTCTCTGACGTACATCTGCTTCCACTCCACCATTTGCTGCAACGACAGACCCCAAGTACTTAAAACTGATCCACCTCCTCAAGTAACTCTCCATTCAACATGACAATCAACCTCCCACCACCCTCCCTTCTCGTACATCTCATAACCTTACTCTTACCCACATTAACTCTAAACTTCCTTCTCTCACACACCCTTCCAAATTCTGTCATTAATCGGCCAAGCTTCTCTTCCGCGTCTGCAACCAGTACAGTATCATCCGCAAACAACAACTGATTTACCTCCCATTCATGGTCATTCTCGTCTACCAGTTTCAATCATCGTCCAAGCACTCGAGCATTCACCTTTCTCACCACTCCATCAACATACAAGTTAAACAACCATGGCGACATCACACATCCCCCTCTCAGCCCCACTCTCACCAGAAACCAATTTCTCACTTCATTTCCTATCCTAACACATGCTTTACTACCTTTGTAGAAACTTTTCACTGCTTGCAACAACCTTCCACCAACTCCATATAACCTCATCACATTCCACATTGCTTCCCTATCAACTCTATCATACGCTTTCTCCAGATCCATAAACGCAGCATACACCTCCTTACCCTTTGCTAAATGTTTCTCGCATATCTACCTAACTGTAAAAATCTGATTCATACAACCCCTACCTCTTCTAAAACCACCCTGTACTTCTAAGATTGCATTCTCTGTTTTATCCTTAATCCTATTAATCAGTACTCTACCATACACTTTTCCCACCACATTCAACAAACTAATACGCCTTGAATTACAACACTCATGCACATCTCCCTTACCCTTATATAGTGGTACAATACACGCACAAACCCAATCTACTGGTACCATTGACAACACAAAACACATATTAAACAATCTTACCAACCTTTCAAGTACAGTCACACCCCCTTCCTTCAACATCTCAGCTCTCACAGCATCCATACCAGATGCTTTTCCTACTCTCGTTTCATCTAGTGCTCTCTTCACTTCCTCTCTTGTAATCTCTCTCCCATTCTTATCTCCCATCATCGGCACCTCAACACCTGCAACAACAATTATATCTACCTCCCTATTATCCTCAACATTCAGGAAACTTTCAAAATATTCCGCCCATCTTTTCCTTGCCTCCTCTCCTTTTAACAACCTTCCATCTCCATCCTTCACTGCCCCTTCATTATTAATAATAATAATAATAATAATAATAATTAAAAAATGTAGAACACTAGATGCTTCTGAAAAGTTTTACACGCATACTATATATATATATATATATATATATATATATATATATATATATATATATATATATATATATATATATAATCATCACCTTCTACGCCTATTGATGCAAAAGGCCACGATTATATTTCACCAGTCATCTATATCTTGAGCTTTTAATTCAATACTTCTCCATTCATTATCTCCGACTTCACGCTTTATAGTCATTAGCCATGTAGGCTTAGGCCTGAATCTTCCAACTCTTCTAGTACCTTGTGGAACCCAATTAAAAGTTTCCTGAACCAATATCTCTTGGAGAATGCGAAGTGTCCCCAACCCATCTCCGTTTACCCTTCACCGTGATCTCATCCACTTGAGTAATCTCTGTTATAGTTTCATTTCTAATTCTGTCCTACCATTTCACTCCCAATATTCCTTTAAGGGCATTGTCCTCCAATCTACTAAATCTGTTGGAGATAGTTTCATTGTCCTACCATGACTCATTCCCATGCAGTAACACCAATCTCACTAAACTGATATATAGCCTGATTTTTATATGTAATTTCAGGCGATTTGATTTCCAAATTTTATCTAATTTAGCCATTATTTGATTTGCTTTTGTAAATCTTTCATCAAACTCCAATTCTAAAGACCCTGTATCAATTATCATAGTTCCTAATTATCCAAATGATTCTACCTCATTAATACTTTCTCCTACCAATGACATTTCATCTTTCATTGCATATTCCATTCTATTCATCGTTCTTTCTTCCGTTTATCTTGAGCCCAACCTCGTGTGATATTTCATGCATGCTGGTAAGCATGGTGTTCTGCTATTAAGGACAGCGGCATCAGCGTACTCTAGGTCAGCTAATTTCATTGTGTATATATATATATATATATATATATATATATATATATATATATATATATATATATTATACTATACACTTTATATATATATATATATATATATATATATATATATATATATATATATATATATATATATATATATATATATATTGGTGGAGGCTAATTGGTAACAGCCTACCCTAACAGGCAAGGGGACCCAATTTCAATTCCTAGAGGGAAGAACAAGCTCCGAGTCTCCTTGATCAAATGTGGATTTATATACTCACACTCGACTGGGAAAATCCTCTACTACGGTGGGAGCTGTGTAGAGAAATAGATAATAATGTTATTGTGGAGTACTAAAATAAACTTTTGTCTAAGGTGCAGTATCAAAGGTGTTTATGTATTATTTACCGACTCAAACTATATGTCCATCTTTCTCTGAGGTATGGAAATTTACAGTTGAGTACCCTCGTCGGTAATGAGTTTACGATGAGGCTATATGTATTTTGTTATTATTATTACCATTACTATTAATTGCTAAGCTACAACCCTAGTTGTAAAAGCAGAATGCTATAAGGCTCGGGGGCTACAACAGGGAAAATATCCCAGTGAGGAAAGGAAACAAGGGAAAATAAAATATTTTAAGAACAGTAACATTATTAAAATATATATTTCCTATATAAGCTATAATAACTTTAACAAAACAAGAGGAAAAAATTAGACAGAATAGTGTGCCCGAGTGTACCCTCAAGCAGGAGAACTCAAACCACGACAGTGGAAGGCCATGGTACAGAGGCTATGGCACTACTCAAGACTTGAGAACAACTGCTATATTTTGGAGTTTCCTTCCCCTAGAAGAGCTGCTTACCATGGCTAAAGTGTCTCTTCTACCCTTACTACGAGCAAAGTGGCCAATGAACAATTACAGTGCAGTAGTTAACCCTTTGGGAGAAGAAGAATTGTTTGGTAATCTCAGTGTTGTCAGGTGTATGAGGACAGAGGAGAATCTGTAAAGAATATGCAAGACTACTCGGTGTATGTGTAGACAAAGGGAAAATAAACCGTAACCAGAGAAAAGGATCCAATGTAGTACTGTCTGGCTGTCAAAGGACCCCATACCTCTCTAGCGGTAGTAATTCAACGGGTGGCTGGTGCCCTGGCCAACCTACTACATGAATATTATGATTTTTCATCGTGTAATTGGTGATGATTATAGACACGATATTATGTATAATGTGTTTGATCAATTGTTATGTTTGTGAAGGGTGACCTAAGACCGATGTGGTATTGTCACCTCTTATGTTATGCAAATGACGTTCGAACAGGAATGTAAGAAAGAGAGCCCCAGTTCTATAAGAATGTTTTATCTTTAGAGTGACAAAAAGAGTAAAGATGACCATCATTATCATAATCATCATCATTATCATCTCCTACACCTATTGGCGCAAAGGGCCTCGGTTACAATTCGCCAGTCGTCTCTATCTAAAACTTTTAATTCAATACTTCACCATGCATCACCTCCGACTTCAGGCTTCGCAGTCCTCAGCCATGTAGGCCTGAGTCTCCCAATTGTTTTAGCGCCTTGTGGAGTCCATTTAAATATTTGGAGAACTAATCGCTCTTGGGGAGTGCGAAGAACATACCCAAACCATCTCCTTCTAACCCTCACCATGATCTCATCCACATATTGCACTTGAGTAATCTCTCTTATAGTCATGCCGTTTAATTCCCAATTTTCTTCTGAGGGCTTTATTCTCAAATCTACTAAATCTGTTGGGGATTGTTTTATTCTCATAACACAACTCATGTCCATACATTTTTCTCTCCCCAATTCAGTTTTTTAAGCTTTTTAAAGGTCGCTTATGAATGACGGACGCGAGAAACAGTGACATTTGCTCTAGCAAGCATGGCAATGCCATAGAGACTGACCGCATATACATATGACCAGTACCTAAAACCCTTTCTATGCAAGCTAGGATCAGGAAGGGCAAGTCAATGGCCCCTGATGACTCAGCAGTTAGGCCTACAGGCTCCAGCAAACCCCCATCCTTAGCTCACAAGTATGATGAGGTTGCAAACACTAAAGGAACTAATGAATTTGAAAGGGACTGGAACCCCAGTAGATTTGTACAGTATATGACATAGCTATGTTTAGTGAATCATGGATAGAATCACAAAAGATGATAGAAGATTTGAATAAAGAGAGCAGAAATGTAGGACTGAAAATTATTATAAATAAAACTAAGATAATGTTCAATGAAAATGCAGCAGAGAGACAACAAATAAGAGTTATGGACGAGCCTCTGGAGGTTTTTAAAGAATATACGTACTTAGGACAGACAGTAAGTGATTCCCAAGGACACAAGACCGAAATTAAAAGGATAGGCATGGGGTGGAGAGCATTTGGTAAACAAAGGGAGGTCATGAACGGTAAAATGTCACTTTCTCTGAAAAGAAAAGTATTTAATCAGATGGTCCTACTAGTATTAACTTATATATCAGACACTTGGAGCCTTATTAAAGCCCTAGAACATAAGCTAGTTACAACTCAAAGAACTATGGAAAAAATAATGATGGGAATAACACTAAGAGAGAGAAAAACATGGATGAGAGAGTAAACTAAAGTAGAGGATATTCTAAAATCTTTTAAGCAAAATAATGGGCATGGGGCGGACATATAATGAGAATAACAGACAATAGATGGACATTAAGAATAAAAGAATGGGTCCCTAGAGATTGCAAAAGCAGTGGAAGGAAGAGAAGACAATGGATCGACGAACTTAGGTAGTTTGCAGGGATGGACTGGCACAGAAAGACCATAAACAGATGCAAGTGGAAGGACATGCCTTGGGCCTTTGTTCTGCAGTGGATTAGTATCGGTTGATGATGATGATGATGATATATATATATATATATATATATATATATATATATATATATATGTGTGTGTGTGTGTGTGTGTGTGTGTGTGTCTGTGTATGTATGTGAAAATATATATACACACATACAGTATTAGATTTATATTCTTACGAAGCTGGTCTGGTATAGAGTAAACATTCTATTTATGTAATTCATTTGTGTATTTAAAGATGTGTTGCCAGCTTGTAAGGTGAGTTCCTCTCGTGTAAATTCAAGTAATCTGTGTAAATTACATAAGACTTTCGTCATTCACTTAATTGTATTTCTTATTCAAATCATAAATGTAAATATACATTATTTTCAAGAATGAACTTTAATTTCACGTATTTTGTTACGAAGTCTTGTGTAATTTTGGTTAGGTATCATATTTATGTTTGCATGTGATTAGAATGTACATGAAATTTCGCGAAATAGATTTACTCTCTTTTTTTAATGTTTCGAAGGATAGTTGGGTGGAGTTAGTAGCTTTGAGAGGGTTGCCTTGCAAGCAAGGATAGTTCCCCAATTCAATTTTCTACACTGGCAACCATACGCCGCTAGGCCTTACCCCCCAGGCCACTAGAGTGATCTATTTAGAATTATCTAGCAGTTTTAAGTCAATATATATACATATATATATATATATATATATATATATATATATATATATATATATATATATACATATATATATATATATATATATATATATATATATATATATATATATATATATATATATATATATATATATATATATATAATATATATATATATATATATATATATATATATATATATATATATATATATATATATATATATATAATTCCCCTAAGAATGCATTGAAAGATATTTCAAGTTTATTGTTATTGTGAATACTTGTATAGCATAAATATTTGAAACTGGCCCTATGAGAGTTAGGCTAAACAGTGAAGTGTATTTATTTTGGCTTAACTGTTCGATTACCAGGTGTAATCCAAAAAGACGTAAGTTTAACAGTTAATATTCCATTTAGTCTTCAATTATTAGTGTTAAAGTGTTAACTGTTTTCATTTATTATCAAAATTGAGTAGTTTCAAAAATTAATTTCCAGTGAACCAAGTGATTGTAAAATTTCTTTTTTCTTAGTCTAAGGTTTTGTTCAAATCTAATATTTCGAGTAATTTAATTATGGTGTTAATTTTTTTCGTATCATTGTTGTAACTTTTTATAGAATATATTTATTTTTGTAAAGTGTGTATTTTTTTATCACCCTTAATTCTTAACAGCGCTTGCTCGTAATCCCTGCTTAAGAACCGAAGTAAGAGGTTGTTTTTGAATAGTTATGATAAAATAAGCACCCAGTTTTGTTTTGAGTGTACGTAAGAGAACTTTGGATATTCAGTGTTTTTATTTATTGCCGTCTTGGAGTTGCATAATTTTCTCAGCGCTCGAGTGTTAATTTTAAAGTATAACAGATTTATGTAAAAATAAACAGGTGAGATTGGAGCTTGGGAGTT
>NC_090761.1:13828633-13861133 GCF_036898095.1 Palaemon carinicauda
TCATCTCATCATTTAATTTCTAATCCTGTCCTGCAATTTAACCTCAAATATCCCTCTGAGGATTTTGTTCTAAAATCTACTAAATCTGTTGGAGACTGTTTCATTGTCATACCATGACTCATGTCCATACAGTAACACCGATCCTACTAAACTGATTTTTATATGTAATTTCAGGCGATTTGATTTCCAAATTTTACATAACCTAGCCATTGTCTGGTTTGCTTTTTTCAGTCTTTCACTAAACTCTAATTCTAAAGACCCTTTTGGAGATCATTGTTCCTAAATACTGAAAGGATTCTACCTCATTAATCCTTTCTCCTTCCAATGATATTTCATCTTCCATTGCATACTCTTTCTTTTATTTATCTTGAGCCCAACCTCCTGTGATATTCCAAGAAATTGTGGTAAACAAACATTGCAAATCCTGTGGTGTTCTGCTAATAAGGACATCATCATCAGCATATTCTCGATCAGCTAATTTCCTATTACCAATCCAGTCCAATCCTTCACCATCTCCAACTGTACTACACATTGCAAAAATCCAGGTGGAGGACAAATAACATAGGTGACAACATATTTCTTTACAGTATTCCGCTCTGGTAATTCATTTGGATAGGATTAAACTAACATCAACTTTCCACTTGCTATTCTCATGAACAGACTTCATCAAATTAACATATTTAAGCGGAATTCCATAATAGCGCAGGACTCTCCACTGGATTAGCCAATACAAACTATCAAAGGTTTTTTCATAGTCCACAAATGCCATCAAAAGTGGATTTCTATATTCTACGCATTGCTGTACAACTTGTCTCAAAATGAACATTTGGTCAGTACAACTTCTACCTTTTCTAAATCAACCACATTTGATTGTTAACGTCGATCAGCTATGCCACATATACAGCACATGCTTCAATGCAAATCAAATAAAAAAGAATGGTTAAAAAGGCATTCTCCATTAATAGTTATAGACACCCTCAATAAGCTTAAACTTACCTATCAGATGAAAAGCATCATCGTTTCTGCCGGTGTTGAACATGCTACTTGATAAATTTCGCGTGATGATAACCTCATAAGGTGGCTAACGGAATTATTCTTCTTTTATAATCTTTTATTCTTGCAAGTGCTGAACTTCATCACGATCTCTGTCCCTGAATCTGTAAATGTTCTGATTTTAAAATTTTGATAATTAGTTCGATACATTAAATTCTAATCTTATACTGCAAAGCAAATGTTTTTTCTGTTGATCAGGGTGACACAAGTCTCTAAATTTATATATGAAAGATCGGTTTTAATGTTGTTACTGTTCTTAAAATATTCTATTTCAATGGTTTATTACTTATCATAACATAGTTTATCTATTTCCTTTCCTCACTGGGCTATATTTCCTTGTGGGAGACCTTGGTCTTATAGCATCCTGCTTCTCTAACTAGGGTTGTAGCTTAGCTAGTAAAAATAATAATAATAAAAACAACAACAACAACAACTAGAGGGGCACTAAATAGAGCACAGACCTCTGCCACGGCAGTTTATTTCTTTACCTTTTGCTCGACCTTGACCTAGGACTTTCAAAATTGAATCACTTTCACGTCTCAACGTTGCAATTAATCCCTGAAAGTTTCACTACTCTTAGTAAAATTCTGGCCAAGAAGCTGCTCACACATAAACAAACAAACAGACAAACAACGGCGAAAACATAACTTGCTCTTCAACTTCGTTGGCAGAGGTTATAACAATAACTAATGACGACCTAAAATTCTATTTAAAATTTTGGCTACCTAACTTTCTTGAAGGTTGCCTTTACATTATCAATCTCAACATTGTAACCCCTAAGGATTACAGACCTGAATCTACACTTCCAACAGTTCTAATCAGATCCATTATTATGAATATATTATCAGGGTGCCCGTTTCAAATATGATGCATTTTACAAACAATTCTTTCTAACTGAAACATACATTCACAGTGCAAATTGAGTCTAGGTCAGAAATGGAAAACAATTACGTTTACTGTTAGTAACGTTTTGCAATACTTTGCAGATTTCGTTACTTAATGGAAAGCTAGACAACAGACCAATCCATCCCCTAAAAGGTTGAGAGACTTATAAGAGTCCAGTAAAGGTGTCTGGTTTCGGTTGAAATTTCATCAAAATAGATGTTAACCAGAAAGTTATCCGGGCAAGACCAGGCACTGTGATGCCCAACTAGAGCAGCGGCCTTCCCAGTAAACAGCCTAAACTCACGGTCTCAGGCTGGAATCGATCTGCTGCCATGAGAATGCTTAGTGAACACGTTACCACAGTACTAGCCAGGAGTGCAGATTTGTATACTGTAGATGTAGATTAAGCAGGTACCCGCTAGAAATCTATTAGATAAATTTGTCTTGTGCTAGTATTCTGTGTAGTTGTGGAATGACCTTCCTAATCAGGTAGTTGAATCGATTGAACTTCCAAAGTTCAAACCTGCAGCAAAGGTTTTTATGTTGAACAGGCTGAAATAAGTCTTTTTATAGTTTATATATGAAATATCTGTTTTGATGTTGTTACGGGTTTTAAAATATCTTATTTTAATTGTTCATTATCTCTCAGATCTTTTATATATTTCCTTTCCTCACTGGGCTATTTTTCCTTGTTGGAGCCCTTGGACTTATAGCATCATGCTTTTCCAACTAGGGTTGTAGCTTAGCTAATAATAATAATAATAATAATAATAATAATAATAATAATAATAATAATAATAATAATAATTGTGCACATCTTCCATCCTTCCGATTCTAAAGCCTTGCTGCATATAACAATATCCTTTATGACATTTTCGTGAGCGACATCATGGATTTTAAAGCTATGCTCTAGAACGACCACCGTGGAAAAAAAAATGTCTAGGGCTAGTTTTTATGATTTTTCTTTTTTAATTGCAAAAGTCTTGTTATATTAAGCAGTATTTTAGAATCAGAATGTTGGGAGGTGTACACCACAGAGACTACCAGCTTCATGGCAAATTTCATTTAAGAGGTTTCTTGCGGATACCTGCATTATCCTTATCCTACTTAGTCCTTCAAACACTGTGTCATAGACCTTTTACCTGATAGTAAATTAGCAATAAGTTAATTCGGGGATCCATATTTCAGTTGTATATGAATGTAGTATTCATTGATGAGCAATTTAATTATTTACCATTAACAGCAAAGAATCAACGAAGTAATGTTAAGATAAATAAAAATCAAGGATTTAATTCTTGGAGATAGAAAAAAAAATCAAGAGTAATCAAATTGTTGATCTCAAGAGGCATGATACCAACATTTTACTTTTAACTTGATACAAACTAAACCCCTACGGCTTTAATATTAGTTATTTAATTTAGCATCCTCCGGGAACAAATTCATCTGATCCTTGGCCTATTCCAGTTGATTAGATGTGTAGGCATACAGATATAAAAGTATACCGATTCGTACTCACAATTAAAAGATATAGATCTAGTCAAAGGAAACAGTAATTTATATAAGGGTTTATATTTAACATAATTGTTTACCTGATCCCACCACTAATTAGGTGTAAACATTTTTATCTAATAAACTTTACCATTAATTATAAAAAAAACTAACATTAATTATGAAAAATAAACCAGCTAATTATCATAACTAAAGTTCAAAGTACACTACCGTGGTAAATCAGGTCAATGGGATTTTTTAAATAAATACAAAAGCAAGTTTTAACATTATCGATAACGTTCTAATTACATGAAATGTCATTAAAACATAGCCAAGTAATTCCATGAAATGAGGTGTGTTTATTCCGCGGAGTATATTAAGGATATAGAAGAGGAGGATAACGAAAATGACGTTGTCAGTTCTTTGTAATTACGCAACACTCGCGGAAGCAAACGTTCCCCTAAATCGGACTGAAGGCAAACGCTCCCCTAAATCGAGTTACAAACGTTGCAATAACCTCTAGGAGAGCATTTCGACAGAATAGGCAATGATGGTCTGCGTTTAAACGACGTGTCTGCATGCCCAATGCACAACGATATTAAAATTGTATTGATTTTGCTGAAATACACAATTTCAGTCTGCGGGAAAAATTCAGTTATTCTTTCAATATGTCAACATCAGTCTTCTTGCTATTTTCGCGTATTAAAAAGGGAGTTATACAAAAAATGCACAACGATGGTAACTTCCACGCTTAACTTTCGGAAAACGATAAACAAATATCTTCATTTTTGTACGTCATAAAGCCAAGTGTTATTATATAACCTATAGTGAGCATGGAAGCAAGTGCACACACACACATACACACACACACATATATATATATATATATATATATATATATATATATATATAGAGAGAGAGAGAGAGAGAGAGAGAGAGAGAGAGAGAGAGAGAGAGAGAGAGAGAGAGAGAGAGAGAGGCTACTATATATATATATATATATATATATATATATATATATATATATATATATATATATATATATATATATATATATATATATATATATATATATATACTGCATGAAAACCATATGAAATAGACGTGAAAATCGTTCAACGTTTTAAGTGGGTCGTAGTTTTATATTAAACTGGAAGCACATCAACAAAGGCCATAAGTGTCTCGCGCACAGCTGTGATCTAGAGATTCACCGCCAACCATAATCTTTTATGCCAAATCCCATAACTACATGCTAATGACTTAATCCAAATTAAAGAAAGAAGAGCTTCTTAAATTATATTGTATAACATCAAAAATGCGGATTGTGATGTTTGTCATTCTTGTGAAAATCAACATCAGTATTGTACTTTAAATAATTTATCTAATTGGAAAATATAAAAAGACTTCTCTTCACATGAATAGTGTTCGCCTAGAATTCGCATGACAACAGAACAATCCTTGCCCGGTAACGTGAGTTTAAACTGTTTACTGGGAAGGGCAATGCTGTGGTTTGGCACACCAGTGGGGTGGTTAGGCTTGCCCGGTTGACGTGCCAGTAAGCATGTATTTTGATGGAACTGAAACTGAAACCAGACACCCTTACCTTTAAAAGAGTATAACTAGCAGGATTAAAGAGAGAATGTCAAAGCTAAATTATGGAAATGATTAACGATTTAAACCAAAAGTTGAAGCCTGGTAGATCTAACAGCCATCTGTAAGGATGAAGAATCAATAAAGAAATAGCACGAGGGGAAAGTGAGGAAACCTTGCTATGCTGAATCACAAACTTATAGTATCTTTCTCACCAACACAAGACTCCAAATAAGATATATTTAGAATACGAAAGTAATATTCTAAATAGTAATCCAGAAGTAAAATTTGAAAATTGAAATGGAAAATAAATACGCACTGAAATAAAACATAAAAGCCGAGTCGGAGTAGACCGTGAGTGCCCTGCAATATCTAATGACTGCCAGATGGATAAGAAACCAATCAAGGAAAACACTAAAATAGCAGGGGCTAATATTATCCAGTTACTAATACCTAAAATAAAATAATGTGTTAACTTAAGTGCAGCAATATTCAAAGAGTAAACTTCCTGTTCATACTTGGATCTTATACAAATGTGAATGAATAAATCTACGATAGAAAAGAAAATACGCTTTTGATGTCTTAGTCGGTTAGAATAAGTGTCTCTTAAAATGAAAATGAAAATCACCGTACAAAAATACGCATCAGTAATATGATATATAAAGATACCTAGAATAATTCAGTCTAACTTTCCGTGTTTTTGTTAGATTATTTCATAAAATCTGTTATTAATTATACAAATTTATACGTTTACATTTACGAATTGATACACCCAAGGTCCTTGATACACCATGATTTCAGTAACCACCGAACATTCTTTTCATGATATTTTAAAAAATTCGTATTTTCATAAGTATTGAATTTATAAAGAGAAAAATATTTTTAAGGCCATCTTCCCTCAAAGAGTAGAAATAAAGCAATAGATTTTAAATTTTCATAAATAAAACCTTTATTGTGCGTTATTATGGAGTTAGTCTTAAATATGTAAATTTAATCAAGTCGGTTCATGAGCTTAGCAATCTTTAACAGTAGAAAATGAATTTCCAGTGAACTTGGAGTACTCGAAGGGAATGTGTGGCCACAATGTTGTTTATCTTCCTCATGGATTTTGTAATGCATAGAATAGTTGGGGATGGCGGGCGAAGAAATACTGAACTGGATTGGCAACAGGAAATTAGCTGACAGAGTATGTTGATGACTGTCCTTATTAGCAGAACACCACAGGATTTGCAATTCTCGATGCTTGCTTAACAGAATGCATGAAACATCACAGGAGCTTGGGCTCAAGATAAATAGGAGAAAGACAGAGATGACGAGAACAGAATATGCAATGTAAGATGAAATATCATAGGAAGGAGAAAGGATTAATAGAGTAGAATCATTCAAATATTTAGGAACTGTGATATCTTTAGAAATTAAGTTTAATGAAAGTCAGAAAAAATAAATCAGACAATGGCTATTATGTTGAGTAAATTTTAGAAATCAAATTACCCGAATTTACATATAAAAATCAGGCTATACATATCAGCTTAGTGAGATCGATTTTACACGTGAAGATGGGTCATGGTATAAAAATGAAACAATCTCCAATAGATTTTGTAGATTTAAGAACAAATCACTAGGATTGAGAGTTAAATGGCAGGACAGGATTAGAAATGAAATTATAAGAGATTATTCGAGTGCCATATCTTTGCGAATTCGTGGTGAGGGGTAGATGGAGATGGTTTAGGCATGCTCTTCGCACTCCCCAAGAGAGTTCGCCAAACTTTTAATTGGGTTCCACAAGGCACTAGAAGAGTAGGGAGACCCAGGCCTACATGGCTGAGGACTATGAAGCGTGAAGTAGGAGATGATGAATGGAAAAGTATTGATTTAAAAGCTGAAGTTAGAGACACCTGGCGAAATTTAATCGAGACCCTTTGCGTCAATAGGCGTGGGAGGAGATGAGTAAAATCAAATGGCCTCAAGCAATTTGAGGAAGATTGTGGTTTCCAAATGTACCTCTCAGGGTACCCCCTCTCACCTGGGTATGACTATATCTTCTCATTCCACTCAGGGTGACATGAAAGAAACATATTTACATATATATTCTCATCCACTTGCTCTTTATTATTAAGGGGAGGATTAGTATACATGTATTAATGTGAATAGGTGTGTACGCAAATATCTGTTTTAATGCTGTTAATGTTTTTAAAATACTTTATTCTAATTTTTCATTACTTATATTGTTTATTTATTTCCTTATTTCCTATCCTCACTGGGTTTTTTTCCCTGTTGGAGCCCTTAGTCTTTTAGCATCTTGCTTTTTTCAACTAAGGTTGTAGCTGCTTAGCTAGTAATAATAATAATAATAATAATAATAATAATAATAATAATAATAATAATAATAATAATACACACACACGCATATATATATATATATATATATATATATATATATATATATATATATATATACACATATATATGATGTGTGTATATATATATATATATATATATATATATATATATATATATATATATATATATATATATATATATATATATATATATATATATATACACAAATATATATATACAAACACGCACATACATGTAATACCGATGAAGAAGTGAACATTGATCAATCCTGAAAACGAAATGACCAAAGTTTTCTTTCTTTACCTCTTAATGAGTTTCCACGGTGACATTTTTTTCTAGCCTTTTTCCCTGCCCTCCACCCCCACCCCCCACATTCCAGTTCGGAGAGGTGAAATACAAGGGGCATAGCTGTCACGGCTTTAATTGCTTTCCACATCTTCCGCTTCTTCCTTCACACAGATTTAGAAGACGAGAGGAGGTATGGCAAGCGGCCCTTTCTTAATCAACAACTTGGTGTAAAATGAATTCATAAATTTCTCTTCATATCTTTCGAAAATATTACAAATTGTTCGTCAGCTTTTCGTATATTCTCATTGTACTTTGTGAAAGATATATGTTAGTTTGCAGTCCTTAATTGCTTGAATTTCCTCAACACATTTTTTTTAACACGATCGAATTTAATTAAGTACAAAAAATATAAATTTTCCAACAGGTTGACAAATGGAATTTTTTTATATATATGAAAAAACTTTCAAATGACATCTTTTGAAAGTGATTGATGAATCATTAGCACAAAACTACGGTGTAATTCCACAAATTTTCATAAACTTAAACAAGCTTATAAATAGGTCTTTCCTTTGTCCTCCAGACGGGATTTTACAGTATGTTTTAGTTCCTCAATTTTCTTCATTTCTTAAAGTTCAGCATTTCTGATAATTCTCCGGACCAAGATTCAGATTTGAGTTTTGAAATATAAAATCTAATTTCTCAAACTTCGATATCTTCAATGCATGGAGTTTTTTCAGTCACTCCCTACCTCAAAATTCCAGGTGGAATGGGAAGAATATGAATTTTTTTTTTATAGAAAACCAACTTTGTTTCTTACATTCCCTGAGTTATGAAATTCCAGTTAAGATGGAGTAGCTAGTATGTTTATTCTTCTCAAAATATTAAGAATGCGCTCCCAATCCTACTTAAATAAACCAAAAAAAAAAAAAAAATAATAAATCAAGTTATCCGTTGACAACTCATTCCGCTGCTCCTACGTATGCTATCGAAAAAGCCATGAAATAAGCTAATATAATATGAAATAGATATCATACAACGAAGGAAAAAAGATAGGCCTACTTCAAAAACCATACGACATAGAAATGTATAAACGTAATTAAGAATACCAAAGCTTTGTTTTTTCTTACCCCTTTTCCATAGACAATATCGAATCAAGAATTTACACAGTACCATGTGGAGGTTGCGACAAAATTAACAGGGAACAAACTCCCGTTTCCTATCAAACAGATTATTTGAACACAAAATAATTTATGTCAAATATGGCTTTCAGAACTCTGGGATTTTTGTTCAAGATGGTAGCCGATGCGGTAATGTCCCTGACTGGTGAACGCCAGGCTGGGGTTCGAGTCCTGCTCAAAATCATTAGTTAATTTGGTCGTTGCAACCTCACCAACCTGGTGAGCTAAGCATGGAGAGTTGGAGCCCATAGGTCTATCTGCTGAGTCATAAGCAGCCATCGCCTGGCCCTCCCCAGTCCTAGATTGGGTGGAGAGGGGGCTCGGGAGCTGATCATATGTATATATAGTCAGTCTCTAGGGACTGTCTTGCTTGATAGGGCAATGTCACTGTCCCTTGCATTTGCCATTCATGAGCAGCCTTTAAACCTTTAAAATGGAGTTAGTCATCCTTATTTTTGCGAAAAAGATTGTCTGCACAGGAGGAAGATTCTAAATATCAACATTGTAAATCACACAAAAACTAGAAAAGCACTCTGGTGGTGCACACCTTGACCTTGGACTTTCAAAATTGAATCCCTTACGCTTCACTTATATATGAGTAAAATTGTGACCTCCACAACGGCAGCTTATTTTTCGAACTTGACCTTTGACCTAGGACTTTCAAAACTGAATCACTTCCATGTCTAAACATAATAATAATAATAATAATAATAATAATAATAATAATAATAATAATAATAATAATAATAATAATAATAATAGGGAAGTGGGGAATATGGGGAAAGGAAGAGTACCCCTGGATAAAATCCAATTTATAGCTCAAAGGCAGGTACACGGGAAGGGAAGGATTAAGGAAATAGGGAGAAAGAGAAGTACAGGAGAAGAATAACAATACCTAAAAGTTTCACTACTCTATGAGTAAAATTGTGGCCAGGAAGTTGTTCACTCACAAACAGACAAACGGACACACAAACAGACAGGGGCAAAAACAAAACCTCCTCCCAACTTCGTTGGCAGAGGTAAAGAATTACTGAAGGGCATTGGAAGGCACATAAAACAACACTTTGGGTACTGATCACCATGAGGAAACTACAGCAAGAACAGCCGCTAAATGAAATTCATGTAAACTCTAATTCAGTCATTAGATTGCACTTGCATGAAATAAGATCCAAGGAATCGTTTATAAAGGAAATTAACACACCTTTAATACAAAACAAATCAACATAAAAACAACTTTTCGTAGACCATATACAGTACCTATGTGAATTGGTCGAAACTGGTCAGTTTACTAGATTTCTTTGGTTTCTCTTACAAATGCATACACTGTGAATATATATACAGTATATATATATATATATATATATATATATATATATATATATACATATATATATGTATATATATATATATATATATATATATATATATATATATATATATATATATATATATATATATATACTGTATATATATATATATATATATATATATATATATATATATATATATATATATATATATATATATATATATATATATATATATATATATATACTGTATATATATATATATATATATATATATATATATATATATATATATATAATATTTATATACATATTTATATATATATATATAAAAATATTTATATACATATATATATATATATATGTGTGTGGGTGTGTGTGTGTGTGTGTGTGTATTTAAACATTTATAATTATATATGCAGTACATGTATGTGTAAAATATGTGTATGAGTCAGATATCCATATCTACATATGTCAATTGAAATATTTAAAGGTTTCAGAAAACTTGCTGCAATAGCAATGCTAGACAACTCACAGATGAACAGATGAAATATAATACTGACGCAATCGTAACAGACCATTTCAAAAAATGTACACAATTCATATTCCATGACATCCATGATTAACAAATTACTTCGTTTCAATTCCCTAACATGCATATCTGGCCGTGTGGCCTAACGGATAAGGCGTCGGACTTCGGATCCGAAGATTGCAGGTTCGAATCCTGCCACGGTCAGACATATTACTTATTTTATTAACTGAAATTCAGTGGCATCCTTGATTGATAGAAAACTTGGTCTCAAATTACATTGAAGTATACCTGGCCGTGTGGCCTAACGGATAAGGGTCGGACTTCGGATCCGAAGATTGCAGGTTCGAATCCTGTCACGGTCGGACACTTCACTTATTTTATCAACTGAAATTCAGTGGCATCCTTGATTGATAGAAAACTTGGTCTCAAATTACATTGAAGTATACCTGGCCGTGTGGCCTAACGGATAAGGCGTCGGACTTCGGATCCGAAGATTGCAGGTTCGAATCCTGTCACGGTCGGACACATCACTTATTTTATCTACTGAAATTCAGTGGCATCCTTGATTGATAGAAAACTTGGTCTCAAATTACATTGAAGTATACCTGGCCGTGTGGCCTAACGGATAAGGCGTCGGACTTCGGATCCGAAGATTGCAGGTTCGAATCCTGTCACGGTCGGACACATTACTTATTTTATCAACTGAAATTCAGTGGCATCCTTGATTGATAGAAAACTTGGTCTCAAATTACATTGAAGTATACCTGGCCGTGTGGCCTAACGGATAAGGCGTCGGACTTCGGATCCGAAGATTGCAGGTTCGAATCCTGTCACGGTCGGACATATTACTTATTTTATCAACTGAAATTCAGTGGCATCCTTGATTGATAGAAAACTTGGTCTCAAATTACACTGAAACATATCTGGCCGTGTGGCCTAACGGATAAGGCGTCGGACTTCGGATCCGAAGATTGCAGGTTCGAATCCTGTCACGGTCGGACACATTACTTATTTTATCAACTGAAATTCAGTGGCATCCTTGATTGATAGAAAACTTGGTCTCAAATTACACTGAAACATATCTGGCCGTGTGGCCTAACGGATAAGGCGTCGGACTTCGGATCCGAAGGTTGCAGGTTCGAATCCTGTCACGGTCGGACACATCACTTATTTTATCAACTGAAATTAGGTGGTATCCTTGATTGATAGAAAACTTGGTCTCAAATTACATTGAAGTATACCTGGCCGTGTGGCCTAACGGATAAGGCGTCGGACTTCGGATCCGAAGATTGCAGGTTCGAATCCTGCCACGGTCGGACACATTACTTATTTTATCAACTGAAATTCAGTGGCATCGTTGATTGATAGAAAACTTGGTCTCAAATTACACTAAAATATATCTGGCCGTGTGGCCTAACGGATAAGGCGTCGGACTTCGGATCCGAAGATTGCAGGTTCGAATCCTGTCACGGTCGGACACACTGCTTATTTAATCAACTGAAATTCAGTGGCATCCTTGATTGATAGAAAACTTGGTTTCAAATTACATTGAAGTATACCAGGCCTTGTGGCCTAACGGATAAGGCGTCGGACTTCGGATCCGAAGATTGTAGGTTCGAATCCTGCCACGGTCGGACACATTACTTATTTTATCAACGGAAATTCAGTGGCATCCTTGATTGATAGAAAACTTGCTCTCAAATTACATTGAAATATATCTGGCCGTGTGGCCTAACGGATAAGGCGTCGGACTTCGGATCCGAAGATTGCAGGTTCGAATCCTGTCACGGTCGGACATAATACTTATTTTATCAACTGAAATTCAGTGGCATCCTTGATTGAGAGAAAATTTGGTCTCAAATTACATTGAAGTATACCTGGCCGTGTGGCCTAACGGATAAGGCGTCGGACTTCGGATCCGAAGATTGCAGGTTCAAATCCTGCCACAGTCGTACACATTACTTATTTTATCAACTGAAATTCAGTGGCATCCTTGATTGATAGAAAACTTGGTCTCAAATTACATTGAAATATATCTGGCCGTGTGGCCTAACGGATAAGGCGTCGGACTTCGGATCCGAAGATTGCAGGTTCGAATCCTGTCACGGTCGAACACATTACTTATTTTGTCAACTGAAATTCAGTGGCATCCTTGATTGATAGAAAACTTGGTTTCAAATTACACTGAAGTATACCTGGCCGTGTGGCCTAACGGATAAGGCGTCGGACTTCGGATCCGAAGATTGCAGGTTCGAATCCTGCTACGGTCGAACACATTACTTATTTTATCAACTGAAATTCAGTGGCATCCTTGATTGATAGAAAACTTGGTCTCAAATTACACTGAAGTATATATGGCCGTGTGGCCTAACGGATAAGGCGTTGGACTTCGGATCCGAAGATTGCAGGTTCGAATCCTGTCACGGTCGGACACATTACTTATTTTATCAACTTAAATTCAGTGGCATCCTTGACTGATAGAAAACTTGGTCTCAAATTACATTGAAGTATACCTGGCCGTGTGGCCTAACGGATAAGGCGTCGGACTTCGGATCCGAAGATTGTAGGTTCGAATCCTGTCACGGTCGGACATATTACTTATTTTATCAACTGAAATTCAATGATATCCTTGATTGATAGATAACTTGGTCTCAAATTACAATGAAGTGTATCTGGCCGCGTGGCCTAACGGATAAGGCGTCGGACTTCGGATCCGAAGATTGCAGGTTCGAATCCTGTCACGGTCGGACACATTACTTATTTTATCAACTGAAATTCAATGATATCCTTGATTGATAGATAACTTGGTCTCAAATTACAATGAAGTGTATCTGGCCGCGTGGCCTAACGGATAAGGCGTCGGACTTCGGATCCGAAGATTGCAGGTTCGAATCCTGTCATGGTCGGACACATTACTTATTTTATCAACTGACATTCAGTGGCATCCTTGATTGATAGATTACTTGATCTCAAATTACATTGGAGTATATCTGGCCGTGTGGCCTAACGGATAAGGCGTCGGACTTCGGATCCGAAGATTGCAGGTTCAAATCCTGTCACGGTCGAACACATTATACATTTTATCAACTGAAACTCAGTGACATCCTTGATTGATAGGTTACTTGGTCTCAAATTACATTGAAGTATATCTGGCCGTGTGGCCTAGCGGATAAGGCGTCGGACTTCGGATCCGAAGAATGCAGGTTCGAATCCTGTCACGGTCGGACACATTACTTATTTTATAAACTGAAATTCAGTGATATCCTTGATTGATAGATAACTTGGTCTCAAATTACATTGAAATATATCTGGCCGTATGGCATAACGGATAAGGCGTCGGACTTCGGATCCGAAGATTGCAGGTTCAAATCCTGTCACGTTCGGACACATTACTTATCTTATCAACTGAAATTCAGTGACATCCTTGATTGATAGATAACTTGGTCTCAAATTACATTGAAATATATCTGGCCGTATTGCCTAACGGATAAGGCGTCGGACTTCGGATCGGAAGATTGCAGGTTCGAATCCTGTCACGTTCGGAAACATTACTTATCTTATCAACTGAAATTCAGTGACATCCTTGATTGATAGATAACTTGGTCTCAAATTACATTGAAGTGTATCTGGCCACGTGGCCTAACGGATAAGGTGTCGGACTTCGGATCCGAAGATTGCAGGTTTGAATCCGGTCACGGTCGAACATATTATACATTTTATCGACTGAAACTCAGTGACATACATGATTGATAGGTTACTTGGTCTCAAATTACATTAATGTATATCTGGCCGTGTGGCCTAACGGATAAGGCGTCGGACTTCGGATCCGAAGATTGCAGGTTCGATTCCCGTCACGGTCGAACACATTATACAGTTTATCAACTGAAACTCAGTGACATCCTTGATTGATAGGTTACTTGGTCTCAAATTACATTGAAGTATATCTGGCCATGTGGCCTAACGGATAAGGCGTCGGACTTCGGATCCAAAGATTGCAGGTTCGAATCCTGTCAAGGTCGAACATATTATACAGTATATCAACTGAAACTCAGTGACATCCTTGATTGATAGGTTACTTGGTCTCAAATTGCATTGAAGTATATCAGGCCGTGAGGCCTAACGGATAAGACGTCGGACTTCGGATCCGAAGATAGCAAGTTCGAATCCTGTCACAGTCAGACATATTACTTATTTTAACAACTGAAATTCAGTGGCATACTTCATTGATAGGTTATTTGGTCTCATATTACATTGAAGTATATCTGGCTGTGTGGCCTAACGGATAAGGTGTCGGACTTCGGATCTGAATATTAAAGGTTCGAATCCTGTCACGGTCGGACATATTACCTATTTTATCAACTAAAATTCAGTGTCATCCTTGATTGATGAATTACTTGGTCTCAAATTACATTGAAGTATATTTGGTCGTAAGGCCTAACAGATAAGGCGTCGGAATTTGAATTCGGAGATTGCTGGTTCGAATCCTGTCACGGTCGGACATATTACTTATTTCATCAACTGAAATTCAGTAGCATCCTTGATATATAGATTACTTGTTCTCAAATTACATTGAAGTATATCTGGCCATGTGGCCTAACGGATAAGGCGTCGGACTTCGGATCCGAAGATTGCAGGTTCGAATCCTGTCACGGTCGGACACACTGCTTATTTAATCAACTGAAATTCAGTGGCATCCTTGATTGATAGATAAATTGGTCTCAAATTACACTGAAATATACCTGGCCGTGTGGCCTAATGGATAAGGCGTCGAAGTTCGGATCCGAAGATTGCAGGTTTGAATCCTGTCACGGGCGGACACATTACGTATTTTATCAACTGAAACTCAGTTGCATCCTTGATTGATAGATTACTTGATCTCAAATTACAATGGAGTATATCTGGCCGTGTGGCCTAATGGATAAGGCGTCGGACTTCGGATCCGAAGATTGCAGGTTCGAATCCTGTCACGGTCGAATACATTACTTATTTTATAAACTGAAATTCAGTGGCATCCTTGATTGATAGATAACTTGGTCTCATATTACATTGAAATATATCTGGCCGTGTGGCCTAACGGATAAGGCATCGGACTTCGGATCCGAAGATTGCAGGTTCGAATCCTGTCAGGGTCGGACACATTGCTTATTTTATAAACTGAAATTCAGTGGCATCCTTGATTAAAAGATTACTTGGTCTCAAATTACATTGAAGTATATCTGGCTGTGTGGCCTAACGGATAAGGCGTCGGACTTCTGATCCGAAGATTACAGGTTCAAATCCTGTCACAGCCGAACATATTACTTATTTTATCAACTGAAATTCAGCGGCCTCCTTGATTGATAGATTACTTGGTCTCATACTACATTGAAGTATATCTGGCCGTGTGGCCTAACGGATAAGGCGTCGGACTTCGGATCCGAAGATTGCAGGTTCGAATCCTGCTACGGTCGGCCACGCTACTTATTTTATCAACTGACATTCAGTGACCTCCTTGATTGATAGATAACTTGGTCTCAAATCACATTGAAATATATCTGGCCGTGTGGCCTAACGGATAAGGCGTCGGACTTCGGATCCGAAGATTGCAGGTTTGAATCCTGTCACGGTCGGACACATTACCTATTTTATCAACTGAAATTCAATGATATCCTTGATTGATAGATAACTTGGTCTCAAATTACATTGAAGTGTATCTGGCCGCGTGGCCTAACGGATAAGGCGTCGGACTTCGGATCCGAAGATTGCAGGTTCGAATCCTGTCATGGTCAGACACATTACTTATTTTATAAACTGACATTCAGTGGCATCCTTGATTGATAGATTACTTGATCTCAAATTACATTGGAGTATATCTGGCCGTGTGGCCTAACGGATAAGGCGTCGGACTTCGGATCCGAAGATTGCAGCTTCAAATCCTGTCACGGTCGAACATATTATACATTTTATCAACTGAAACTCAGTGACATCCTTGATTGATAGGTTACTTGGTCTCAAATTACATTGAAGTATATCTGGCCGTGTGGCCTAGCGGATAAGGCGTCGGACTTCGGATCCGAAGAATGCAGGTTCGAATCCTGTCACGGTCGGACACATTACTTATTTTATAAACTGAAATTCAGTGACATCCTTGATTGATAGATAACTTGGTCTCAAATTACATTGAAATATATCTGGCCGTATGGCCTAACGGATAAGGCGTCGGACTTCGGATCCGAAGATTGCAGGTTCGAATCCTGTCACGTTCGGACACATTACTTATCTTATCAACTGAAATTTAGTGACATCCTTGATTGATAGATAACTTGGTCTCAAATTACATTGAAGTGTATCTGGCCACGTGGCCTAACGGATAAGGCGTCGGATTTCGGATCCGAAGATTGCAGGTTCGAATCCTGTCATGGTCGGACATATTACTTATTTTATCAACTGAAACTCAGTTGCATCCTTGATTGATAGATTACTTGATCTCAAATTACATTGGAGTATATCTGGCCGTGTGGCCTAACGGATAAGGTGTCGGACTTCGGATCCGAAGATTGCAAGTTTGAATCCGGTCACGGTCGAACATATTATACATTTTATCGACTGAAACTCAGTGACATCCATGATTGATAGGTTACTTGGTCTCAAATTACAATAATGTATATCTGGCCGTGTGGCCTAACGGATAAGGCGTCGGACTTCGGATCCGAAGATTGCAGGTTCGATTCCTGTCACGGTCGAACACATTATACAGTATATCAACTGAAACTCAGTGACATCCTTGATTGATAGGCTACTTGGTCTCAAATTGCATTGAAGTATATCAGGCCGTGTGGCCTAACGGATAAGACGTCGGACTTCGGATCCGAAGATAGCAAGTTCGAATCCTGTCACAGTCGGACATATTACTTATTTTAACAACTGAAATTCAGTGGCATACTTCATTGATAGGTTATTTGGTCTCATATTACATTGAAGTATATCTGGCTGTGTGGCCTAACGGATAAGGTGTCGGACTTCGGATCTGAAGCTTACAGGTTCGAATCCTGTCACGGTCGGACATATTACCTATTTTATCAACTAAAATTCAGTGTCATCCTTGATTGATGAATTACTTAGTCTCAAATTACATTGAAGTATATTTGGTCGTAAGGCCTAACAGATAAGGCGTCGGAATTTGAATTCGGAGATTGCTGGTTCGAATCCTGTCACGGTCGGATATATTACTTATTTCATCAACTGAAATTCAGTAGCATCCTTGATATATAGATTACTTGGTCTCAAATTACATTGAAGTATATCTGGCCATGTGGCCTAACGGATAAGGCGTCGGACTTCGGATCCGAAGATTGCAGGTTCGAATCCTGTCACGGTCGGACACACTGCTTATTTAATTAACTGAAATTCAGTGGCATCCTTGATTGATAGATAACTTAGCGTCAAATTAGAATGAATTATATCTGGCCGTGTGGCCTAATGGATAAGGCGTCGGACTTCGGATCCGAAGATTGCAGGTTCGAATCCTGTCACGGTCGGACACATTACATATTTTATCAACTGAAATTTAGTGGCATCCTTGATTGATAGATAACTTGGTCTCAAATTACACTGAAATATACCTGGCCGTGTGGCCTAATGGATAAGGCGTCGAACTTCGGATCCAAAGATTGCAGGTTTGAATCCTGTCACAGGGCGGACACATTAAGTATTTTATCAACTGAAACTCAGTTGCATCCTTGATTGATAGATTACTTGATCTCAAATTACAATGGAGTATATCTGGCCGTGTGGCCTAATGGATAAGGCGTCGGACTTCGGATCCGAAGATTGTAGGTTCGAATCCTGTCACGGTCGAATACATTACTTATTTTATAAACTGAAATTCAGTGGCATCCTTGATTGATAGATTACTTGGTCTCATATTACATTGAAATATATCTGGCCGTGTGGCCTAACGGATAAGGCATCGGACTTCGGATCCGAAGATTGCAGGTTCGAATCCTGTCATGGTCGGACACATTACTTATTTTATCAAATGAAATTCAGTGGCATCCTTGATTAAAAGATTACTAGGTCTCAAATTACATTGAAGTATATCTGGCTGTGTGGCCTAACGGATAAGGCGTCGGACTTCTGATCCGAAGATTACAGGTTCAAATCCTGTCACAGCCGACCATATTACTTATTTTATCAACTGAAATTCAGCGGCCTCCTTGATTGATAGATTACTTGGTCTCATACTACATTGAAGTATATCTGGCCGTGTGGCCTAACGGATAAGGCGTCGGACTTCGGATCCGAAGATTGCAGGTTCGAATCCTGCTACGGTCAGCCACGCTACTTATTTTATCAACTGACATTCAGTGACCTCCTTGATTGATAGATAACTTGGTCTCAAATCACATTGAAATATATCTGGCCGTGTGGCCTAACGGATAAGGCGTCGGACTTCGGATCCGAAGATTGCAGGTTTGAATCCTGTCAATGGTCGGACACATTACGTATTTTATCAACTGAAACTCAGTTGCATCCTTGATTGATAGATTACTTGATCTCAAATTACAATGGAGTATATCTGGCCGTTTGGCCTAACGGATAAGGCGTCGGACTTCGGATCCGAAGATTGTAGGTTCGAATCCTGTCACGGTCGAATACATTACTTATTTTATAAACTGAAATTCAGTGGCATCCTTGATTGATAGATTACTTGGTCTCATATTACATTGAAATATATCTGGCCGTGTGGCCAAACGGATAAGGCATCGGACTTCGGATCCGAAGATTGCAGGTTCGAATCCTGTCAGGGTCGGACACATTACTTATTTTATCAAATAAAATTCAGTGGCATCCTTGATTAAAAGATTACTTGGTCTCAAATTACATTGAAGTATATCTGGCTGTGTGGCCTAACGGATAAGGCGTCGGACTTCTGATCTGAAGATTACAGGTTCAAATCCTGTCACAGCCGAACATATTACTTATTTTATCAACTGAAATTCAGCGGCATCCTTGATTGATAGATTACTTGGTCTCATACTACATTGAAGTATATCTGGCCGTGTGGCCCAACGGATAAGGCGTCGGACTTCGGATCCGAAGATTGCAGGTTCGAATCCTGCCACGGTCGGCCACGCTACTTATTTTATCAACTGACTTTCAGTGACCTCCTTGATTAATAGATAACGTGGTCTCAAATCACATTGAAATAAATCTGGCCGTGTGGCCTAACGGATAAGGCGTCGGACTTCGGATCCGAAGATTGCAAGTTCGAATCCTGTCACGGTCGGACACATTACTTATTTTAACAACTGAAATTCAGTGGCATCCTTGATTGATAGATAACTTGGTCTCATATTACATTGAAGTATATCTGGCCGTGTGGCCTAACGGATGAGGCGTCGGACTTCGGATCCGAAGATTGCAGGTTCGAATCCTGTCACGGTCGGACTCATAACATATTTTATCAACTGAAATTAAGTAGCATCCTTGATTGATAGATAACGTGGTCTCAAATTACATTGAAATATACCTGGCCGTGTGGCCTAATGGATAAGGCATCGGACTTCGGATCTGAAGATTGAAGGTTTGAATCCTGTCACGGTCGGACACATTACTTATTTCATCAACTGAAATGCAGTGGCATTCTTGATTAATAAATTACTTGGTCTCAAATTACATTGAAATATATCTGGCCGTGTGGCCTAATGAATAAGGTGTCGGACTTCGGATCCGAAGATTGTAGGTTCAAATCCTGTCACGGTCGGACACATTACTTATTTTATCAACTGAAATTAAGTAGCATCCTTGATTGATAGATAACTTGGTCTCAAATTACATTGAAATATATCTGGCCGTGTGGCCTAACGGATAAGGCGTCGGACTTCGGATCCGAAGATTGCAGGTTCGAATCCTGTCACGGTCGGACACTTTACTTATTTTAACAACTGAAATTCAGTGACATCCTTGATTGATAGATAACTTGGTCTCAAATTACATTGAATTATATCTGGCCGTGTAGCCTAATGGATAAGGCGTCGGACTTCGGATCCGAAGATTGCAGTTTCGAATCCTGCCACGGTCGGACACGTTACTTATTTTATCAACTAACATTCAGTGACCTCCTTGATTGATAGATAACTTGGTCTTAAATCACATTGAAATATATCTGGCCGTGTGGCCTAACGGATAAGGCGTCGGACTTCGGATCCGAAGATTGCAGGTTCGAATCCTGTCACGGTCGGACACTTTACTTATTTTATCAACTGAAATTCAGTGACTTCCTTGATTGATAGATTACTTGGTCTCAAATTACATTGAAAAATATATGGCCGTGTGGCCTAACGGATAAGGCGTCGGACTTCGGATCCGAAGATTGCAGGTTCGAATCCTGTCACGGTCGGACACATTACTTATTTTAACAACTGAAATTCAGTGGCATCCTTGATTGATAGATAACTTGGTCTCAAATTACATTGAAGTATATCTGGCCGTGTGGCCTAACGGATAAGGCGTCGCACTTCGGATCCGAAGATTGCAGGTTCGAATCTTGTCACGGTCGGACTCATAACATATTTTATCAACTGAAATTAAGTAGCATCTTTGATTGATAGATAACTTGGTCTCAAATTATATTGAAATACATCTGGCCGTGTGGCCTAACGGATAAGGCGTCGGACTTCGGATCCGAAGATTGCAGGTTCGAATCCTGTCACGGTCGGACACATTTCTTATTTTATTAACTGAAATTCAGTGGCATCCTTGATTGATAGATAACTTAGCGTCAAATTAGAATGAATTATATCTGGCCGTGTGGCCTAATGGATAAGGCGTCGGACTTCGGATCCGAAGATTGCAGGTTCGAATCCTGTCACGGTCGGACACATTACATATTTTATCAACTGAAATTTAGTGGCATCCTTGATTGATGGATAACTAAGTCTCAAATTACACTGAAATATACCTGGCCGTGTGGCCTAATGGATAAGGCGTCGGACTTCGGATCCGAAGATTGTAGGTTCGAATCCTGTCACGGTCGGACACATTACTTATTTTATCAACTTAAATTCAGTGGCATCCTTGATTGATAGATAACTTGGTCTCAAATTATATTGAAAAACATCTGGCCGTGTGGCTTAACGGATAAGGCGTCGGACTTCGGATCCGAAGATTGCAGGTTCGAATCCTGTCACGGTCAGACACATTACTTATTTTATCAACTTAAATTCAGTGGCATCCTTGATTGATAGATAACTTGGTCTCAAATTACACTGAAGTATATCTGACCATGTGGCCTAATGGATAAGGCGTCGGCTTTGGATCCGAAGACTGCAGGTTCAAATCCTGTCACGGTCGGATCCATTACTTATTTTATCAACTGAAATTCAGTTACATCCTTGATTGATCTCAAAATACATTGGGGTATATCTGGCCGTGTGGCCTAACGGATAAGGCTTCGGACTTCGGATCCGAAGATTGCAGGTTCGAATCCTGTCACGGTCGAGTACATTACTTATTTTATCAACTGAAACTCAGTGACATCCTTAATTGATAGGTTACTTGGTCTCAAATTACATTGAAGTATATCTGGCCGTGTGGCCTAACAGATAAGGCGTCAGACTTCGGATCCGAAGATCGCAGGTTCGAATCCTGTCACGGTCGGACACATTACTTATTTTATCAACTGAAACTCAGTGACATCCTTGATTGATAGGTTACTTGGTCTCAAATTACATTAAAGTATATCTGGCCGTGTGGCCTAACAGATAAGGCGTCGGACTTCGGATCAGAAGATCGCAGGTTCGAATCCTGTCACGGTCGGACATATTACTAATTTTATCAACTGAAATTCAGTAGCATCCTTGATTGATAAATTACTTGGTCTCATATTACATTGAAGTATATCTGGCCGTGTGGCCTAACGGATAAGGCGTTAGACTTCGAATCCGAAGGTTGCAGGTTCGAATCCTGTCATGGTCGGACACATTACTTATTTTATCAACTGAAATTCTGTGGCATCCTTGATTAACAGATTACTTGTTCTCAAATTACATTGAAGTATATCTGGCTGTGTGGCCTAACGGATAAGGCGTCGGACTTCGAATCCGAAGATTGCAGGTTCGAATCCTGTCACGGTCGGAATCATTACCTATTTTATCAACTGAAATTCAGTGGCATCCTTGATTGATATACTACTTGGTCTTAAATTACAATAATGTATATCTGGCCGTGTGGCCTAACGGATAAGGCGTCGGACTTCGGACCCGAAGATTGCAGGTTTTAATCCTGTCACGGTCGGACACATTACTTATTTTATCAACTGAAATTCAGTGACATCCTTGATTGATAGATTACTTGGTCTCATACTACATTAAAGTATATCTGGCCGTGTGGCCTAACGGATAAGGTGTCGGACTTCGAATCCGAAGATTGCAAGTTTGAATCATTTCACGGTCAGTCACATTACTTATTTTATCGACTGAAATTCAGTGACATCCTTGATTAATAGATTACTTGGTCTGAAATTTCATTAAAGTATATCTGGCCTTGTGGCCTAAGAGATAAGGCGTCGGACTTCGAATCCGAAGATTGCAGGTTCGAATCCTGTCAAGGGAGCAAACATTTCTTATTTTACCAACTGAAAATTAGTGACATCCTTGATTAATAGATTACTTGGTTTCAAAATACAATGAAGTATATCTGGCCATGTGGCCTAACGGATAAGGCGTCGGACTTCGGATCAGAAGATTGCAGGTTTGAATCCTGTCACGTTGGACACATTACTTATTTTATCAACTGAAATTCAGTGACATCTTTGATTATTAGGTTACTTGATCTCAAATTACATTCAAGTATATCTGGCCGTGCATCCTATCGGATAAGGCCTCAGACTCCGGATCCGAAGATTGCAGGTTCGAATTCTGGCACAGTCGTGCGCATCACTTATTTCATCAACTGGAATTCAGTGACATCTTTGATCAATAGATTACTTGGTTCCAAATTACACTGAAGTATATCTGGCTGTGTGGCCTAACAGATAAGGCATTGTACTTCGGATCGGAAGATTGCAGGTTCAAATCTTGGCACGGTAGAAACTTAAACTGGGAAAATTTCATTTTCATAAAAAAACGAAAGGTGTCTAACCAAAACAAAATTTTAACAGAATGGAAGGCATCAAAATACTAATATGGATATTGTCACCTTGCTCACCAGTATACGACTTGTCAAAAATGACAGCTAAATATTTGGATACACATGCACGCAGCACAGATTCAACCCTTCCCACCAACTCCCCTTTTCCTGACTACAACATGGCAGTTGTGCTCTCCAAGTATAACTCTTGGGGTACACGCTCTTACCAGACTATGACTACTTCTCTTTCCTTGCCGAGGGACGGGGAGAGACCGAGTAGTTATATGTCTGGAAATGTCGCTCAATGTGACCGAAAAATATTTATATATATATATATATATATATCTATATATATATATATATATATATATATATATATATATATATATATATATATATATATATATATATATAAATATATATATACATAACCAAACATTCGCTCTTTATTATTCACACGAGATAATCTACAAAATATATACATATATTATGATTATCACATCTTTGCTTAAACCCTTAGGAGTTAATTTTTCTGAAATGATCGCTACAATGGTGCATTTGGGAGAGCCTATAGGTTTACCTACTGAGTCATCAGCAGCCATTGCATGACCCTCCCTGGTCCAACCTTGGGCGCTGATCATATGTATTTCTGGAGTCTCTCGACGCTGTCTTGATAACTAGCGCATTGTCACTGTCCCTTGTCGCTGCCATTTATGGAGACCTTTTAAATTGGGTCATGTGAACCCCTACGCCACCTTTGTGCAACAAATGAGAAAGTTATGAAGATGGATAGAAGAGACGAATCGGGAACTGAGTTAAAAAGTGAATTCAGGTGACGATCAAAATACCGTTAAAAAAAATCTACAGTCAACATAGCACCAATTAGCTTGAACTGACGGCTGTATTACTGGTGTTGTATGGTCTACTCCCTTCTCGTTTCTTAATTTCTGAAAAACATTGTACCACATTGTATCTAAAAATATACTATGACCTATTTGATTTTTAAACAGTGTATATATATATATATATATATATATATATATATATATATATATATATATATATATATATATATATATATATATATATATATATATAAACTACTCATGTACAAGGTAGCATTAATTATTTCAAGGCCACACTTTTTTAGTTTTCTGTATCTGTGTATGTGGTTGGTTTTAGATTTTTTTCTGATTCTAGCTTGTACTGTAGGAATGTACTGCCATCACACAATGATAATGATTTCTATTTAGAAATGCCTTTACGAAAGACATTAGCTACTGGCTGAAACAGTTAAATGAATGGAACAACATAGAAACGAATTGTCTTTAGAGTCTACAAAAGATCCAGGAGACTAACAGGAGAGTTAACCCTTAAAATAATTGATGACAGAACTGCTTTAGAGTTTAATGAAAATTGTCTAAGAGAGAGATGATGCCCCAAAAGCATGAATATACATATACATATATATATATATATATATATATATATATATATATATATATATATATATATATGTAAATATATGTATATATATATATACATATACATATATATATATATATATATATATATATATATATATATATATATATACACACACACACATATATATATATATATATATATATATATATATATATATATATATATATATATATATGTGTGTGTGTGTGTGTGTGTGTGTGTGTGTGTGTGTGTCTTATAACTGTGATCGAACAGTTTAACGTGTTTCTTTAAAAAGGCTCATAAAAGAAATAAAGGAAATATAAATAGATCACTATATTTCGACCAATATATATATATATATATATATATATATATATATATATATATATATATATATATATATATATGTATATTCTTATATATATATATATATATATATATATATATATATATATATATATATATTTATTTATATACTTATATACACACACACACACATATATATATATATATATATATATATATATATATATATATATATATATAAACATATGTATATACAGTAAATATGTGAATATATTACATATATATATATATATATATATATATATATATATATATATATATATATATATATATATGTGTGTGTGTGTGTGTGTGTGCATGTGTGAATATATAATATATATATACATATATATACACACACACACACATATATATATATATATATATATATATATATATATATATATATATATATATATATATATATATATATATATATTCAAATAAGCCATATATATATTTTTGATACATTAATGTCTGGATTCTCTTAACGACCTCGGGATCAGAGCCCCAGGCGAAATCACACAAAGACAAGAGCTTGGCTCCGGCCGGGAATCGAACCCTGGTCGGCAAGCCTGTATAGACAGTGACTAAGCCACTTGGCCACGAGTGGCTTAGTCACTGTCTATACAGGCTTGCCGACCAGGGTTCGATTCCCGGCCGGAGCCAAGCTCTTGTCTTTGTGTGATTTCGCCTGGGGCTCTGATCCCGAGGTCGTTAAGAGAATCCAGACATTAATGTATCAAAAATATATATATGGCTTATTTGAATATGAAAAAACACGTAAAAATGTGCAAAATTTATCATATATATATATATATATATATATATATATATATATATATATATATATATATATATATATATATACACTTTACATGTATATATATATATATATATATATATATATATATATATATATATATATATATATATACACACACTTTACATGTATATATACACACAAATATATACATACATATATACATATATATATATATATACACACACACACACACACATATATATATATATATATATATATATATATATATATATATATATATATATATATATATATATATATATATATATATATATATATATATATATAAACCTGAAGAGGCAACTAGCCTATATGTTTCTCTATTAAATCGGAATATTTGTTTTAAATGATTAAGAAACTAAGAAAGAGCCCGCGATGCGACACCGTGTGATACTAGTATCCTACCTCAAGCAGTTCCATTTAGGCAATAGGTTTTGCTGTGGCGTCTCGGTCCCACCTTCATTAACATTTTACCCTTCTACTTCATCCTACTTCCTGATTCCTTTCTGCCATCTTTCTGAGTAACCTTGAATTTTTTCTTAGTTGCACCAACTTGCTGTATGGTTTTAAAACACCCAATACTGAGCCTTATGGCTAAAATTAAGAAATCGATGAAAAGTGCAACTTTTTAATGTGCAGCCTTCCAGTTTCTTACCAAGTTCTGATAGAGAATCTCTCCCTCTTTAAGATTAAATGAATCCCTCTCTCTCTCTCACACACACAGAAAAGATTACTCTGTTCGACCGTGACAGGATTCGAACCTGCAATCTTCGGATCCGAAGTCCGACGCCTTATCCGTTAGGCCACACGGCCAGATATACTTTAATATAAAAGCAAATAATCTAATAATCGGCGATGTCACGGAATTGCCATAGTTTGTAGTCTGAGGCTGTTATTAGTGCAGACTATGGTCAGGACCATCAACTTTGCTAAACGGCCAAAACTGGACTCTTTAGCTGTTGTAAGCAACTCTTCTAGGAGAAGGACCATTGTTCTCTAATCTTGGGTAGTCCCATAACCTCTGTACCATGGTCTTCCACTGTCTCGGGTTAGAGTTCTCTTGCTTGAAGGTACACTCGGGCACATTATTCTATGTAATTTCTCTTCCTCTTGTTTTGTGGAAGTTATTATAGTTTATGTAAGGAATATTTATTTCACTGTTACTGTTCTTAAAACATTTTCCTTAACCTTGTTTCCTTTCCTCACTGAGCTACTTTCCCTGATGGAGCCCCTGGGCTTATAGCACCCTGCTTTTCCAACTATGTTTGTAGCTTAGCAAGTAATAATAATAATAATAATAATAATAATAATAATAATAATGATAATAAAACCATTTAATTCACAATATTCTTGAGTGCTAAGTTCTCAAATCTACTAAATCTGCTGGAAATTGTTTCATTGTCATACTACGACTCATGTCCAAACAGTAACACAGATCTCACTAAACTGATATATAATCTGATTTTTATGTGTAATTTCAGGCAATTTGTTTTCCAAATTTTACCTAACCTATCCATTGTCTGATTTGCTTTTTTCAATCTCTCACTGAAACTCTAATTTTAATGACCCTGTATTGGAGATCTTAGTTCCTAAATACTTAAAGGACTCTACATCATTAATCCTTTCTCCTTCCAGTAATATTTCATCGTCCATTGCATATTCCGTTCTCATCATCTGTCTTTCTTTTCTTTATCTTGAGCCCAACCTCGTCTGATATTTCATGCATTTTGGTAAGCAAGCATTGCAAATCCTGTGGTGTTCTGCTAATGAGAGCATCATCAGCATACTCTAGGTCTGCTAATTTCCTTTTACCAATCCAGTCAAATCCTTCTCCACCATTTCCAACTGTTCTACGCATTATAAAATCCATGAGGAGGATAAACAACATAGGCAACAACACATTCCCTTGGAGTACTCTACTGTTCACTGGAAATTCATTTGATAGACCTCCACTAACATTACCTTTGCACATACTATGCTCATGAACAGACGTAATCAAATTTATAGATTTAAAAGGAATTCCATAATAATGCAGGACTCGCCATAAAATTTGCCGGTGCTAACTATCAATGGCTATTTCATAGCCCACATATGCCATCAAAAGTGGATTTCTATATTCAATGCACTGCCGTATAGCATGTCTTAAAATGAATATTTGCTCAGTACAGCTTCTACCTTTCCTAAATCCAGCTTGTTCATCTCTCAGCTTTTCATCAATCTTTCTCTCTAGTTTCTTTAGAATAAGTATGCTATATATTTTCATGACAATTGACGTAAGTGAGATGCCTCTGTAATTATTACAATCAGTCAGGTCTCCCTTTTTTGCCATTTTCACCAACATTCCTAACTCCCCTTTATCAGGTTTAGCCTCTTCATGCCCGATTCTACACAATAATCTTGTAAGTATTCTGGGAGTCGCTTCATTTTCAGCCATTATTATCTCAGATAATTCTAATTGCAAAACGACTTAGGAAAGGGACCCCATTACATTATTCACAGCATACCTAGAAGTAGCTTTTAAAAATCTAGATCGGGAAAATGTAGCAATTAACATTAATGGGGAATACCCCAATTCTAATATTTGCAGAAGATATAGTTCTGTTTAGTGATTCCTAAAGAGACAATAAATAAGGGTTGTGGACAAACCTCTAGAGATTGTTAATGAATATACATACTTGAGACAGACAGTGTTTCCCCAAGGACATGATGCCGAAATTAGAAGAAGGATAAGCATGGGATGGAGAGCTTTTGATAAACAAAATGAGATTATGAAAATAAAATGCAACCTTCTCTAAAACGTAAAGTATTTAATCAGATGATCGTAACAGAAACTTGGTTGCATAACTCAATAAGCTACGGAAATAATATTAATAATAATAATAATAATGAAAAAGAGCAACATGGATACCTAGGTAGTAGGTTGGCCAGGCCACCAGCCGCTCGTTGAGATACTACCGCTAAAGAGTTATTAGGACCTTTGACTGGCCAAACAGTGCTACATTGGATCCTTCTCTTTGGTTACGGTTCATTTTCCTTTTGCTTACACATACACCAATTAATCTGGCCTATTCTTTACATATTCTCTTCTGTCCTCATACACCTGACACCACCAAGATTAGCAAACAATTCTTCACCTCTCAAGGGGTTAACTACTACATTGTAATTGTTCAATGGCTACTTTCCTCTTGGTAAGGGTAGAAGAGACTCTTTAGCTATGGTAAGCAGCTCTTCTAGGAGGACACTCAAAATCAACCCATTGTTCTCTAGTCTTAGGTAGTGCCATAGCCTCTGTACCATGGTCTTCCACTGTCTTGGGTTAGAGTTCTCTTGCTTGAGGATACACTCGGGCACACTATTCTATATTATTTCTCTTCCACTTGTTTTGTTAAAGTTTTTATAGTTTATATCGGCAATATGTATTTTAATGTCATTACTGTTCTTAAATATCCCATTTTTCCTGTTTCCTTTCCTCACTGGGTTATTTTTCATGATGGAGCTCCTGGGATTATAGCATCCTGTATTTCCAATTAGAATTGAAGCTTAGCAAGTAGTAATAATAATAATAATAATAATGATAATAATAATAATAATAACAATAATAATAATAATATTCTAGTAATATACAAGAAAAAAAATAGAATTCGGCAAGACATAGAGTATATTAAGAATGACATAATAGATGGCCATTGAGATTAAGAGAATGGGTTCCAGAAGACTGCAAAAGAAGCAAGAGAAGGGAGAGAAGACGATGGATAGACGAGTCAAGAATATTTGCATGTATGGACTGGAATAGGAAGACCATAAACAGACGAGAGTGGAAGGTCATGTCTGAGGCCTTCGTCCTGCAGTGGACTAGCAACGGCTAAGAATTGTGATATATACATACATATATATATATGTGTATATATATACATGTATGTGTGTATATATATATATATATATATATATATATATATATATATATATACATATAGATATATATATATATATATATACATATATATAGATATATATATATATATATATATATATATATATATATATATATATATATATATATATATATATATATATATATTGAACTGTGGTTAAGAGAAAAGACCACTATCACTGTACGCCCTATGAGTCAAGGTCTATAGATATGCTATGAGTTGTATAAAGCGATTAAAAGGACTACTGCTGCCGCCTTGCAGTCATGCTTATTTTGTTTTCAGCAAAAGGCTATGCCCATTTCGAATTACTCTGGAAACCACTGCCGTGCAGTTGGACTGTTAAGTCAAAGGCTAGGCCCACCCCCAATAACTGCAGTTGATGACTGCAAGGGCATGCTATTGTAAATATACTCTGCCAAGGGATAAATTATGCCTGATGTAACAATCGACCCCTTAATGTAGGGATAACAGTGGAAATGAATATATATATATATATATATATATATATATATATATATATATATATATATATATATATGTGTGTGTGTGTGTATATGTATGTATATATATATGTATGTATGTATGTATGTATGTATGTATGTATATATATATATATATATATATATATATATATATATATATATATATATATATATATATATATATATATATATATATATATATACAGTATATATGAATTTACAGGCAACTAAGGAATAAACATCAACGTATATCTGTCAACAAGATCAGTGAATTAGAAATTCTGTGTTGAATAAAATGCTAAGTCTGCACTAATAAAAACTCAAACTACAAACAACTGCAATTCAGTGACGTCCTTGAATAATACATTAATGGATTTCAAGTTTCTTGAAAGCATATATGCCCGTGTGGCCTAACGGATAAGGCGTCGGACTTCGGATTCAAAGATTGCAAGTTCTAGTCCTCTCACTGTCAAAAAGGTGAAAGCTTTCTAAAAGCTCCAAAAGGTAAAGTTTCCTTTACACAAAGAAGGCAGGTTTCTTCACTAAACAGAATACTCAAGAAGCTGGAAGACAGCACGTTGTTAAGTAGTATAAACAGTTTTTTTTTTTTTGTTTATTATTATTATTTTCTTGATTTTGGCCATAAGACTAGACACTGGGTCCTAGAAGACCATCCACCATCCTGGTGCAGCTAAAATAAAGTTGTGAGGTTTTGTCAGTAAGACGGATGAAAGGAATATGGAACTGCTGTAGAGTAAAAGGCTAAAAAGTGAATGCAAGTGGGATCGTAAAGCTACTGCAAAATTTAATTCCTACATTGTACTGCTTGAGGTGATGTCAGTTGAATAGCAAACCCTGATTATGAGATATATATATATATATATATATATATATATATATATATATATATATATATATATATATATATATATATATATATATATATATATATATATATATATATATACAAAGGACTCAGACATGTCCTACCACTAGTGTCTGTTTATGGTCTGTCTATGTAGGTTTATGTCCGCAAATTTTCTTAGTAAGTCAATCCATCGTCTTCTTTCCTTCGCCTTGTTATTTTGCAACATGGATACAAGAGTAAACTAGAGGTTATTCTAACAACATGTAAGAAAAAAAAAGGACATGGGTAGAACATATAAGAATGACTGATAATAGATGGGCATAAAGAATATTCAACAACAAACAGTGGAGTCGGAAATACTTAGCAATATTTACCAATCAATAGGCTTCAGTAAATTGGGTATACTGCGTCTAATAAAACGCTAAGATCTTGACAGATAAAAACTCACACAACGAAAACTTGCCATTCCATGACATCCTTGATTAATGGATTACTCAGTTTCAATAAAAAAAAAAATAGATTACTCAGTTTCAAATTCAACTATGGCATATCTGGCCGTGTGGCCTAACGGATAAGGCGTCGGACTTCGGATCCGAAGATTGCAGGTTCGAATCCTGTCACGGTCGACACACTTTACGTTTTCCACAAAATTCATAGGGGGAGAGGGTGAAGTTTACATTCACTGTCGTTTGTTTCAAAATATATGAAAAGGAACATGACATGATGAAGCCAACATATTGTTTCGTCACGGTGCAGACTTATTGGACGTTTCAACTTTAGCCCTAGTCTCCAGCACTTATGTCTGG
>NC_090761.1:13866133-13906133 GCF_036898095.1 Palaemon carinicauda
CCTACGACTACGTCAAATTGGAGGGAGAGGAAAAACTCGCGGGCGAATGAATGTAGTTCCAAACGTGAACATTTAGAGCCAAAAAAGGAAACCACCTGGTAGGAAGGCGCTGAGACTAATAAAATCAATTGCTGGTAATTTAAGATTAGGAAAAATAAAGTCATTCTGTTGTAACATGTTGAAAAAATCCAATGTAGAAATTTAGGTTCAGGGCAAATTGCGCCAAAAAGGTGACGTCGGGGGTTGCGAGGATAGCTCGTCCTCTTTGATCCAACGTCCCCAACCGAACTAAGTCCCTTCTAATTGTTATCTCTCCTCTCTACCTTGTCTACCAGGTTGGTTGTAGTAGAAGTTTGAGTGCAAGATGTTTAGTTTTTATATCGCAGTTTAGTGTAGAGATCCTTGTGATTGGGGATCTGAATCCTGAGTTAAATAAGAATAGGGATATTTGGTGTGTGATTCGTTGTGTATTGAATTCGAATTGGCACTATTTTCAGTTTGTTAATGAGTCCGGTGTGGACTTTGTGCTTGAAGAGCACATGCTACATTATCTAGGGTCAGTCTTGTTTTTCAGTGAGTTTTTTGAATGCTTAAGAATGTTGTTTGTCTTTATCAGAGTTTATTTTTGTAATAAAATTGTAAATTTTATCGCCGTATTTTAATTAATTTCCTGGAGGGTTTTGGGAATCTTGCCCTTAAGGCCTTGCGATCCGCCCAGTACATCGGGCAGATTTAATTAACTGGTGAAAATCACAACATTTGGTCCTTCGAACCGGATCGCAAGCGCTTCCCAGAGCCGGACAGGACTAATTTAAAATATGAGCTTTTGAGAGAGAGAGAGACTAACAATTAAGGTCCTCTACGTCTCGATGTGCGATCGCCCACGTGGGTCAGTTCTTTGAGTCCCTTAACGTTAAATTATCCTTTTCTCCTTGCCTTGTCCAACCCCCCCAAACGTAAAGTAAAGTAATTAAGATGGCTGTATCCACGATCGTGCATATCGAGGCGTCGATGGGCCTACTGGAGGATTTGCTAAGCGAAACGCAAAGGGCACTGATTGAGACCTACTCCGAGTCCGTTTACCAGAATTTGGTAACGGAGTTGCAGGCAGAGGTCCGACAGCTTAAAGAGCTGTACAAAAACCAGAGAGTTAAATTAGAGTCTAGTATCGAAGCCCGAATTAGGCATATGTTAGGTGAAGCGACACGCGCTTCCACACTATTGTACAATAGAATAGATAAAGTGAAAGGCCCTTCAACGGGGAATGTTGCCCTCCCCAGGTTGAAGCCGCTGCCTCTCCCCACGTTTGAAGGGGAAGTGCACGAGTACGCATCGTACCGTGAATTATTCACGATCCACGTGGATCGAAGAGCGGATTTAGACGAAGTGTCTAAATTCACGTATTTATTGGGGACGTTGGGCAAAGAGCCGCTCCGGATTATCAAATCTCTGAGTGTAACCGCCGCGAACTATAGCGTAGCATTAGATTTATTAGATAAGCAGTATGGCAACGTGCACCAAACGCTCGTGATTCTGCACCGCAAGTTAGCAAACATCTTTGTGCCGTCACTAAACCCAGTAGAATTAAAAAGGTTCCGTTTTGAGTTAACTATCATTATTGAGCAAATTAAAAGACTTAGTACCAATGACTTAGGCCAGGGCATGGTCATGAGCCTCATTAATCAAAAATTGTCAGAGGGAAAACTATACCGCAAGGTGGTAGAGCATTTGAGGAAATGCGACTATACGTTGGACGAGTTTTTTGAGGCAATAGATTTCATAGTAAGAATGTTAGAAGACGATGCATTGCAGAGAGGCGACAGTCTTGAGAGTGACAAAAGACCAGACAGTAGTGTAAGACCGAAAACCCATCCCATCCACCAAAATTCCTGCCCATTTTGTAGCGAACGGCACCCGCCTCACGGATGTCGCCAAGTGACAGACGTAGCTGCTAGACGTCGCATTTTACTAAAAAGGGGTCTTTGTTTCAATTGCACGAAATCAGGCCATCGTAGCGATAAATGTCCCGTATCAAATTCCTGTAGAAACTGTAATGCTAAGCACCACACTGCGATTTGCGACGCGGGTAGACCGCAATCAATCCCTAGTCATAGTAATAGTCAATCAACAACGTCCCGCCCCGTAGTAAATGCGACGCCTGCACAGAACCAAAATGCCCCCCGTCCGTCTAAGGTTAAAGTAGAATCTAAGCCGTGCACGAGCGCAAAGATCGCGCAGAGGTCTGATGTGGACCTCCCATGCACTATCTTGCCAACAGCCATGGCAGGTATTCAACAAAGGCAAGGTAGTAAGCGAGTCCGCCTATTTCTCGACTCAGGAAGCCAGAGGAGCTTCATCTCTGCAAAAATTGCCCGTCAATTAGGCCTACCGGTGGTAGGAAGAGTATCCTTGAATATAGCTCCGTTTGGTTCCGAGGAAATAAGCGGCCAATACGATGTAGTAAGTTGCAGGGTTGAAATGGGGAAAAGAATCGTGCGTATGAAATTGGTGGCACACGAACACGTGGACGTCCCGATACATAACGTGGGTTATGTTAAAGTCAGACAGCATCTGTTGACCAAGGGAGTCACGTTAGCCGATCCAGCAAACCAATCAGATACCATGAAGAACGTTCACATATTAGTTGGGGCTGATTATTTTAGCTATTTTGTCATAGGTGTAGAAAAAGTAGATGGGATAAATCTTTTCTTAACGCATAATGGTATGTCCCCGTACGGGAAGGTGCCACAGTGGCTGTTCCAAGGGGAAAGGGTCGAACAAGTAAGAACGTTGAGAGTGTGCAGAATCACGGACGAGCCATATCTGTATGATGTAGATGAGTGGTGGCGATTAGACCGTGTTGGTATCGCCCCATCTGAGCAATACACTGTTCGCGAGGCCGAGGCCGTGCGAAAGGTATCGCAAAGCGTTGTAAGAAAACCTGAGGGATATCAGGTTAGCCTACCATTTGGATCGGATGCTAGGCCAGAAACCAATTATCGTAACGCTATGGCGCAGTTGGAGTCGTTGCAGACAAAATTCAAAAAGGATAGGGAATATCTTGAACAATATCAGGGAGTGATAGATAAGTATCTCGAAGCAGGTTTTATATCAGAAGTGAAAAATCCCGTAGTAGAAGGTTATTACATGCCACACTTTGGTGTTAAGAAAGACAGCCGTACCACCCCCCTTAGAATCGTGTTCAATGCCTCTGCCAAGTCACAAGGTTGCAAGTCCTTGAATGAATGTCTTTTACCTGGGCCCAATTTGGTAGAAGTAGCATATAGTTTAATTATAAGGTTTAGGTTGAATCGATATGCCATGTTAGCCGACATAAGTAAAGCATTCCATCGTGTTTTGTTAGATCCTCGTGATGCCAAATACACACGATTTCTGTGGCGCAAGGCAGCTGGTCGAGCGCTTACCTTCGCCTTTAGAGTCGTGGTGTTCGGCATCACAGCTAGTCCATTTTTGCTACAGCAAATATTAAATTGTCATTTTAAAGAGGAAGGGCGCCCAGATTTAGTAAAATCTTTTTATGTTGATAATTATCTGGCCACGTTTGAAGATATAGAACATATGAGGCAAGAGCATGAGTCTGTTCATAACATCTTAAAAAGGGCGGGTATGCCCTTAGAAGGGTGGGCCAGCAATCACTTGGCCTTCGATAGCGAGAGACAGTGGAATGAGCCTGTGAGTGTGAACGTGCTCGGGCTGCGATGGGCCCGGGACGTGGACAGATTGTGTGTGAAAGAAAGCAAAAGGATCTGTGAGTTGGGGGAGGGATGGGTGCCCACGAAGCGTAGGGTACTTTCCCTATTAGTCTCCATATATGATCCGATAGGTTTGATAAGCCCATTATTTGTAAGGGGAAAGCTTTTCCTTCAACAACTATGGGAGGATAATGTAGGTTGGGATGATGTTTTAGCAAAAGAGAGGGCTAAAGAGGCAAGTGAATTGTTGAATGATTTGAAAGCGGTGAGCGACATCACCTTTCAAAGATCAATAGGAAAAAAAGGCTTACAACTTCATGTGTTCACCGATGCCAGCAGTAAGGCATATGGAGCAGTAGCATATACTAGGGACGAACGCAATCGGGTAAGTCTGGTAACAAGTAAAACCCGGATCACTCCGAAAGGGATGAGCAAGCTGACGATCCCTAAGCTAGAGTTGCTGGCCTTGTTGTTAGGCAGCAGACTAGCAAGAACGCTCAAGGATCTGATCGAGCCACGGGAAATAGTAATATGGACCGACAGTAAGGTAACGTTGGCATGGGTAGCATCGCCCGATGCCAGGTCTAATAAAAATGTGTTTGTTTCTAACAGAGTGGCGGAAATTAATTTTATTCAGCAGGTTTGTAGTTTCAGTCTGAACCATGTCCCTAGTCAGCAGAACCCTGCCGATATCCTATCCCGAGGCGCAACGGCTCAACAATTGCAAGCTAACCCCCTGTGGAGGAACGGTCCAGAATTTCTCAGGACCACGGGAAGGCCTGTTCCTTGCGAGGAGGAAGATTTACTACATCAAACTCACGTAGTAGCGGCGGTGCAGGAGTTGAGGGAGGAGATGTGTCCTACCCCCCCAGGCGAGATTTGGGACGTCCTGAAGAGGGAAGTAGGGTTCCAATTCTTGTTACGAGTAGCCAGACTAGTTTTAAAGTTTGCTAAGATAGAACGGCATCCGTTCAGTATTGTTGTAAAATTAGAGCAAAAACATTATTTGCCTACTGTTTATGCCTACTTAGAGGGCGGAGTCAGACCCCCTCGTGAAGTTGCTAATTTTGCTAGACAATTGAATTTAGTTTTGGTAGATAATCTCATCTGCACCAGGGGACGAGTGTCCCATGTAGGAGAAACTGATCATTTAATTCTCTTGCCAGCCAAAGGGCATTTGGTTAGGATGTATCTAAACTATTTACATCAGTTACATTTGCATTGTGGGGTGAATACTCTAATAGGTATCTTTCGACAGAAATGTTGGGTGGCGGGTCTACGTTCCATTGCAAAGCGAACCGTGCGGCAATGCCCTGAATGCAAGCTGGCCTTCCAGCCTCTAACGAGACAGCCACCACCACCCCCCCTGCCAAAGGAAAGGATCACCCTCACGAAACCGTTCACGGCGGTCGGAGTGGACCACACAGCAGCTATACACACGGAAACACGGCCAGGGTATATACTTATCGTAACTTGCATGGCCAGCAGAGCCGTGTACCTTGACTTCTGTCCCTCTTTGGAAGCAGAAGAATTCGTGTTGGCACTTAGACGGTTTAGCGCCACCCACGGTGCCCCACAGCTCATCATGTCCGATAACCATCAAACCTTCAAGGCTGCCAGCCACCTCCTGCAGGGACTTTATGAAGAGGATGAAGTCCAGCAGTTCCTGAGGAAAACTGGCATAAAGTGGCGGTTTCAGACGCCCCGTGCACCTTGGAAAGGTGGGTTCTTCGAGCGTTTGATAGGAGTAACGAAACGGACCCTCCAGATAGCCCTCGGAAAGAAGTACCTGCCGGACGCCCACGTGCTAACCCTCGTGAAAGAAGCAGAAGCAGTGGTGAATAATCGACCGCTCATGTACAGCGGTGACGAGCGCGAGGATGAAGTCCTCACCCCCTCCCATTTGATAAGAGGACACCAAGTCCACCTCATGGCCCCCATCTTACCGGACGACCATCTGAACGCAACCTTCACCTCTCGGAAGCTACGTGATCGTTACGTAAGATTGACAGATTCGCTCAAAGCCTTTAGGGAACGCTGGAGAAAGGAATACTTGAGTGCCTTGAGGGCCCGGCACGACAGTCGGCCCGGGGAACCCTCCAAGCTGCACCCCGGAGACATCGTGCTAGTGAAGCAGGACAATAAGAAGAGAGCGACTTGGCCACTGGGACGTGTCGTGGAGACGTATCCTGACGACAACGGAGTCGTACGCTCGGCGAAAGTGTTGTTTGAGGGTGTCGAATCGCTGCGAGCTGTCAGCCACCTGGTTCCCCTAGAAATAGCCCCCTCTGAGGATGACCATGAAGGAGACGACGGCGATGACGGAAAAGAAGGTGCGTACAGATCGACAGCCGGAATGCCAGGGATAGCGGAGACGTCTGGGAACGACCAGGGTATGGCAACAGCTACGGCAACTCAACAACCAGCCACAGGAACGGACGACAACGACGAGGAAGGTGAGAACTATGCGGTTAGTGTAAGAAGTGAAAATGAAAATGAAACAGAGCAGACGAACGCACAAGGACGTTCTGCACGCCCATTGAGAAGGGCTGCCGTGAAACAGCGAGAACTAATGGACTGTCTACTGAAAGGTGACGATATATAAAAAGTAGCTGCAAACTGTAAGTGAAAAGGGGGCGTGTTCTATCTGGAAGGTAGGGAGGGTGGAGTTTGTGAGGTGTGCGTGAATCTGCGGAGGTTGGAAGTGCTTAGGGGTGGAGTACGGGGACGGGATGGTCTCTCGTGCGTACAGACCGAGCGTTGCACAGAACCTGCCCCTCCCTCTTGTACTCCATTAACTAACGGCCTGCATGTAGCAGCGCTATAGAAGTCTCGATTATTGTGAGTTGAGACAGACTGAATTTGAATTGTCATATGTATTTCTGCCATTTTTTGAATTGTCTTAGGCCCATTGCCTAATTGTCGTTGCACTTGAATTATTATGATTGTATTTCTGCCATTTTTTTTGAATTGTCTTAGGCCCATTGCCTAATTGTCGTTGCACTTGAATTATTATGATTGTATTTCTGCCATTTCTTGAATTGTCTTAGGCCCATTGCCTAATTGTCGTTGCACTTGAATTATTATGATTGCATTTCTGCCATTTCTTGAATTGTCTTAGGCCCATTGCCTAATTGCTTGCCAATTGAATTGTAAAATGTGTACATATCACTTATTTCTGCTGTTCCTTATGTGTATTACACGAGTGCTTTAGAATTGCTAGGCCCATTGCCTATTTTGATCTGTTATATGACTGTATATTATTGATTGTGTTTATTACCCCGGGGTAACATTGCTGTAGTATATTGTGCGTACTCTGTTCGAGTCGTTGCGGAGCGCTACGCAGCGAGCCTAACAGAGTCTCGGAGTAAGCCACTCCCCTCACCCCGAGTCTAACTCCATCCAATTGACCGACGTTTCATCGCTCCTTATTTTGGGGCGTGGAGGATGTCGGGAATTTCGACCCGATCAATCGAAATTCCCGCCATTTGACTCCTCCTACGACTACGTCAAATTGGAGGGAGAGGAAAAACTCGCGGGCGAATGAATGTAGTTCCAAACGTGAACATTTAGAGCCAAAAAAGGAAACCACCTGGTAGGAAGGCGCTGAGACTAATAAAATCAATTGCTGGTAATTTAAGATTAGGAAAAATAAAGTCATTCTGTTGTAACATGTTGAAAAAATCCAATGTAGAAATTTAGGTTCAGGGCAAATTGCGCCAAAAAGGTGACGTCGGGGGTTGCGAGGATAGCTCGTCCTCTTTGATCCAACGTCCCCAACCGAACTAAGTCCCTTCTAATTGTTATCTCTCCTCTCTACCTTGTCTACCAGGTTGGTTGTAGTAGAAGTTTGAGTGCAAGATGTTTAGTTTTTATATCGCAGTTTAGTGTAGAGATCCTTGTGATTGGGGATCTGAATCCTGAGTTAAATAAGAATAGGGATATTTGGTGTGTGATTCGTTGTGTATTGAATTCGAATTGGCACTATTTTCAGTTTGTTAATGAGTCCGGTGTGGACTTTGTGCTTGAAGAGCACATGCTACATTATCTAGGGTCAGTCTTGTTTTTCAGTGAGTTTTTTGAATGCTTAAGAATGTTGTTTGTCTTTATCAGAGTTTATTTTTGTAATAAAATTGTAAATTTTATCGCCGTATTTTAATTAATTTCCTGGAGGGTTTTGGGAATCTTGCCCTTAAGGCCTTGCGATCCGCCCAGTACATCGGGCAGATTTAATTAACTGGTGAAAATCACAACAGCTACCATGGGCAGAGTCAAGTGATGTGATGTGGACAAAAAAAATAGGTGTATGGCAGGATATTGGATTGAAATCATGCATCTGGGTTATGCAGCCTAGCACAGAGGCTTGCAAGGTCATTCAGCGCCTGTATGGAAATGGGGAGTGGGAAACGAATGCAAGCGTTCTGGACACAGCCTAGACCTACGTTGTTGGGAACAAGTGCGGTGGGAAGGGGTGGTTGTGGTGGGAAATGAGACATGGGTGTGGAAAAATGCGTAGTATGAGGGTACGGATAATGGAATAGCTGTGTGCTAGAAAATTGGATAGGTGTGAGCGAGGGGAATGGATTTGTGTTAGGGAAATGCCAATGGCGTGTAGCACAGGGAGGTGACCAGAATTCCTAAGACAAAAGTAATTGCATAGCATTGGAGCAATTCTTTGTCAATGAAGAATGAAAACTCATACGTAAAAACAAGGCCTGAATGACATAGCTTTCAAAATGAATATTTTTTGTTCATTTAAAGGATGAAAAGGAAGAATAGCAAGTAACCCATAAACGCTATGTTACAGATAGTAACAAAAATACATTATAATTTGGAGCTAGATATAGGTCTTAAACTGTGCTTTGTTGAAGATGATTTGCAGAATAGAGTAAATTGCAATCGATTTGAAACATGATAAAAGGAGTGAATTTTACGACCACTGCTGTTGTGATTTTCACCAGTTTATTAAATCTGCCCGATGTACTGGGCGGATCGCAAGGCCTTAAGGGCAAGATTCCCCAAAACCTTCCAGGATTTAATTAAAATACGGCGATAAAATTTACAATTTTATTACAAAAATAAACTCTGATAAAGACAAACAACATTCTTAAGCATTCACAAAACTCACTGAAAAACAAGACTGACCCTAGGTAATGTATCATGTGCTCTTCAAGCACAAAGTCCACACCGGACTCATTAACAAACTGAAAATAGTGCCAATTCGAATTCAATACACAACGAATCACACACCAAATATCCCTATTCTTATTTAACTCAGGATTCAGATCCCCAATCACAAGGATCTCTACACTAAACTGCGATATAAAAACTAAAAGTCTTGCACTCAAACTTCTACTACAACCAACCTGGTACACAAGGCAGAGAGGAGAGATAACAATTAGAGGAGACTTACTTTGGTTGGGGACGTTGGATCAAAGAGGACGAGCTATCCTTGCAACCCCCGACGTCACCTTTTTAGCGCAATTTGCCCTGAACCTAAATTTCTACATTGGATTTTTTTATCATGTTACAACAGAATGACTTTATTTTTCCTAATCTTAAATTACCAGCAATTGATTTTATTAGTCTCAGCGCCTTCCTACCAGGTGGTTTCCCTTTTTGGCTCTAAACGTTCACGTCTGGAACTACATTCATTCGCCCGCGAGTTTCTCCTCTCCCTCCAATTTGACGTAATCGTAGGTGGAGTCAAATGGCGGGAATTTCGATTGATCGGGTCGAAATTCCCGACATCCTCCACGCCCCAAAATAAGGAGCGATGAAACGTCGGTCAATTGGATGGAGCTAGACTCGGGGTGGGGGGAGTGGCTTACTCCGAGACTCTGTTAGGCTCGCTGCGTAGCGCTCCGCAACGACTCTAACAGAGTACGCACAATATACAACAGTAATGTTACCCCGGGGTAATAAACACAATCAATAATACACAGTCATATAACAGATCAAAATAGGCAATGGGCCTAGCATTTCTAAAGCACTCGTGTAATACACATAAGGAACAGCAGAAATAAGTGATATGTACACACTTTACAATTCAATTGGCAAGCAATTAGGCAATGGGCCTAAGACAATTCAAGAAATGGTAGAAATGCAATCATAATAAGTCAAGTGCAACGACAATTAGGCAATGGGCCTAAGACAATTCAAGAAATGGTAGAAATGCAATCATAATAAGTCAAGTGCAACGACAATTAGGCAATGGGCCTAAGATAATTCAAGAAATGGTAGAAATGCAATCATAATAAGTCAAGTGCAACGACAATTAGGCAATGGGCCTAAGACAATTCAAAAAATGGCAGAAATACATATGACCATTCAAATTCAGTCTGTCTCAACTCACAATAATCGAGACTTCTATAGCGCTGCTACATGCAGGCTGTTACTTAATGGAGTACAAGAGGGAGGGGCAGGTTCTGTGCAACGCTCGGTCTGTACGCACGAGAGACCATCCCGTCCCCGTACTCCACCCCTAAGCACTTCCAACCTCCGCAGATTCACGCACACCTCACAAACTCCACCCTCCCTACCTTCCAGATAGAACACGCCCCCTTTTCACTTACAGTTTGCAGCTACTTTTATATATCGTCACCTTTCAGTAGACAGTCCATTAGTTCTCGCTGTTTCGCGGCAGCCCTTCTCAATGGGCGTGCAGAACGTCTTTGTGCGTTCGTCTGCTCTGATTCAGTTTCATTTTCATTTTCACTTCTTTCACTAACTGCATAGTTCTCACCTTCCTCGTCGCTGTGACTGTCGTCCGTTCCTGTGGCTGGTTGTTGAGTTGTCGTAGCTGTTGCCATACCCTGGTCGTTCCCAGACGTCTCTGCTATCCCTGGCATTCCGGCTGTCGAACTGTTCGCACCCTCTTCTCCGTCATCGCCGTCGTCTCCTTCATGGTCATCCTCAGAGGGGGCTATTTCTAGGGGAACCAGGTGGCTGACAGCTCGCAGCGATTCGACACCCTCAAACAACACTTTCGCCGAGCGTACGACTCCGTTGTCGTCAGGATACGTCTCCACGACACGTCCCAGTGGCCAAGTCGCTCTCTTCTTATTGTCCTGCTTCACTAGCACGATGTCTCCGGGGTGCAGCTTGGAGGGTTCCCCGGGCCGACTGTCGTGCCGGGCCCTCAAGGCACTTAAGTATTCCTTTCTCCAGCGTTCCCTAAAGGCTTTGAGCGAATCTGTCAATCTTACGTAACGATCACGTAGCTTCCGAGAGGTGAAGGTTGCGTTCAGATGGTCGTCCGGTAAGATGGGGGCCATGAGGTGGACTTGGTGTCCTCTTATCAAATGGGAGGGGGTGAGGACTTCATCCTCGCGCTCGTCACCGCTGTACATGAGCGGTCGATTATTCACCACTGCTTCTGCTTCTTTCACGAGGGTTAGCACGTGGGCGTCCGGCGGGTACTTCTTTCCGAGGGCTATCTGGAGGGTCCGTTTCGTTACTCCTATCAAACGCTCGAAGAACCCACCTTTCCAAGGTGCACGGGGCGTCTGAAACCGCCACTTTATGCCAGTTTTCCTCAGGAACTGCTGGACTTCATCCTCTTCATAAAGTCCCTGCAGGAGGTGGCTGGCAGCCTTGAAGGTTTGATGGTTATCGGACATGATGAGCTGTGGGGCACCGTGGGTGGCGCTAAACCGTCTAAGTGCCAACACGAATTCTTCTGCTTCCAAAGAGGGACAGAAGTCAAGGTACACGGCTCTGCTGGCCATGCAAGTTACGATAAGTATATACCCTGGCCGTGTTTCCGTGTGTATAGCTGCTGTGTGGTCCACTCCGACCGCCGTGAACGGTTTCGTGAGGGTGATCCTTTCCTTTGGCAGGGGGGGTGGTGGTGGCTGTCTCGTTAGAGGCTGGAAGGCCAGCTTGCATTCAGGGCATTGCCGCACGGTTCGCTTCGCAATGGAACGTAGACCCGCCACCCAACATTTCTGTCGAAAGATACCTATTAGAGTATTCACCCCACAATGCAAATGTAATTGATGTAAATAATTTAGATACATCCTAACCAAATGCCCTTTGGCTGGCAAGAGAATTAAATGATCAGTTTCTCCTACATGGGACACTCGTCCCCTGGTGCAGATGAGATTATCTACCAAAACTAAATTCAATTGTCTAGCAAAATTAGCAACTTCACGAGGGGGTCTGACTCCGCCCTCTAAGTAGGCATAAACAGTAGGCAAATAATGTTTTTGCTCTAATTTTACAACAATACTGAACGGATGCCGTTCTATCTTAGCAAACTTTAAAACTAGTCTGGCTACTCGTAACAAGAATTGGAACCCTACTTCCCTCTTCAGGACGTCCCAAATCTCGCCTGGGGGGGTAGGACACATCTCCTCCCTCAACTCCTGCACCGCCGCTACTACGTGAGTTTGATGTAGTAAATCTTCCTCCTCGCAAGGAACAGGCCTTCCCGTGGTCCTGAGAAATTCTGGACCGTTCCTCCACAGGGGGTTAGCTTGCAATTGTTGAGCCGTTGCGCCTCGGGATAGGATATCGGCAGGGTTCTGCTGACTAGGGACATGGTTCAGACTGAAACTACAAACCTGCTGAATAAATTTAATTTCCGCCACTCTGTTAGAAACAAACACATTTTTATTAGACCTGGCATCGGGCGATGCTACCCATGCCAACGTTACCTTACTGTCGGTCCACATTACTATTTCCCGTGGCTCGATCAGATCCTTGAGCGTTCTTGCTAGTCTGCTGCCTAACAACAAGGCCAGCAACTCTAGCTTAGGGATCGTCAGCTTGCTCATCCCTTTCGGAGTGATCCGGGTTTTACTTGTTACCAGACTTACCCGATTGCGTTCGTCCCTAGTATATGCTACTGCTCCATATGCCTTACTGCTGGCATCGGTGAACACATGAAGTTGTAAGCCTTTTTTTCCTATTGATCTTTGAAAGGTGATGTCGCTCACCGCTTTCAAATCATTCAACAATTCACTTGCCTCTTTAGCCCTCTCTTTTGCTAAAACATCATCCCAACCTACATTATCCTCCCATAGTTGTTGAAGGAAAAGCTTTCCCCTTACAAATAATGGGCTTATCAAACCTATCGGATCATATATGGAGACTAATAGGGAAAGTACCCTACGCTTCGTGGGCACCCATCCCTCCCCCAACTCACAGATCCTTTTGCTTTCTTTCACACACAATCTGTCCACGTCCCGGGCCCATCGCAGCCCGAGCACGTTCACACTCACAGGCTCATTCCACTGTCTCTCGCTATCGAAGGCCAAGTGATTGCTGGCCCACCCTTCTAAGGGCATACCCGCCCTTTTTAAGATGTTATGAACAGACTCATGCTCTTGCCTCATATGTTCTATATCTTCAAACGTGGCCAGATAATTATCAACATAAAAAGATTTTACTAAATCTGGGCGCCCTTCCTCTTTAAAATGACAATTTAATATTTGCTGTAGCAAAAATGGACTAGCTGTGATGCCGAACACCACGACTCTAAAGGCGAAGGTAAGCGCTCGACCAGCTGCCTTGCGCCACAGAAATCGTGTGTATTTGGCATCACGAGGATCTAACAAAACACGATGGAATGCTTTACTTATGTCGGCTAACATGGCATATCGATTCAACCTAAACCTTATAATTAAACTATATGCTACTTCTACCAAATTGGGCCCAGGCAAAAGACATTCATTCAAGGACTTGCAACCTTGTGACTTGGCAGAGGCATTGAACACGATTCTAAGGGGGGTGGTACGGCTGTCTTTCTTAACACCGAAGTGTGGCATGTAATAACCTTCCACTACGGGATTTTTCACTTCAGATATAAAACCTGCTTCGAGATACTTATCTATCACTCCCTGATATTGTTCAAGATATTCCCTATCCTTTCTGAATTTTGTCTGCAACGACTCCAACTGCGCCATAGCGTTACGATAATTTGTTTCTGGCCTAGCATCCGATCCAAATGGTAGGCTAACCTGATATCCCTCAGGTTTTCTTACAACGCTTTGCGATACCTTTCGCACGGCCTCGGCCTCGCGAACAGTGTATTGCTCAGATGGGGCGATACCAACACGGTCTAATCGCCACCACTCATCTACATCATACAGATATGGCTCGTCCGTGATTCTGCACACTCTCAACGTTCTTACTTGTTCGACCCTTTCCCCTTGGAACAGCCACTGTGGCACCTTCCCGTACGGGGACATACCATTATGCGTTAAGAAAAGATTTATCCCATCTACTTTTTCTACACCTATGACAAAATAGCTAAAATAATCAGCCCCAACTAATATGTGAACGTTCTTCATGGTATCTGATTGGTTTGCTGGATCGGCTAACGTGACTCCCTTAGTCAACAGATGCTGTCTGACTTTAACATAACCCACGTTATGTATCGGGACGTCCACGTGTTCGTGTGCCACCAATTTCATACGCACGATTCTTTTCCCCATTTCAACCCTGCAACTTACTACATCGTATTGGCCGCTTATTTCCTCGGAACCAAACGGAGCTATATTCAAGGATACTCTTCCTACCACCGGTAGGCCTAATTGACGGGCAATTTTTGCAGAGATGAAGCTCCTCTGGCTTCCTGAGTCGAGAAATAGGCGGACTCGCTTACTACCTTGCCTTTGTTGAATACCTGCCATGGCTGTTGGCAAGATAGTGCATGGGAGGTCCACATCAGACCTCTGCGCGATCTTTGCGCTCGTGCACGGCTTAGATTCTACTTTAACCTTAGACGGACGGGGGGCATTTTGGTTCTGTGCAGGCGTCGCATTTACTACGGGGCGGGACGTTGTTGATTGACTATTACTATGACTAGGGATTAATTGCGGTCTACCCGCGTCGCAAATCGCAGTGTGGTGCTTAGCATTACAGTTTCTACAGGAATTTGATACGGGACATTTATCGCTACGATGGCCTGATTTCGTGCAATTGAAACAAAGACCCCTTTTTAGTAAAATGCGACGTCTAGCAGCTACGTCTGTCACTTGGCGACATCCGTGAGGCGGGTGCCGTTCGCTACAAAATGGGCAGGAATTTTGGTGGATGGGATGGGTTTTCGGTCTTACACTACTGTCTGGTCTTTTGTCACTCTCAAGACTGTCGCCTCTCTGCAATGCATCGTCTTCTAACATTCTTACTATGAAATCTATTGCCTCAAAAAACTCGTCCAACGTATAGTCGCATTTCCTCAAATGCTCTACCACCTTGCGGTATAGTTTTCCCTCTGACAATTTTTGATTAATGAGGCTCATGACCATGCCCTGGCCTAAGTCATTGGTACTAAGTCTTTTGATTTGCTCAATAATGATAGTTAACTCAAAGCGGAACCTTTTTAATTCTACTGGGTTTAGTGACGGCACAAAGATGTTTGCTAACTTGCGGTGCAGAATCACGAGCGTTTGGTGCACGTTGCCATACTGCTTATCTAATAAATCTAATGCTACTCTATAGTTCGCGGCGGTTACACTCAGAGATTTGATAATCCGGAGCGGCTCTTTGCCCAACGTCCCCAATAAATACGTGAATTTAGACACTTCGTCTAAATCCGCTCTTCGATCCACGTGGATCGTGAATAATTCACGGTACGATGCGTACTCTTGCACTTCCCCTTCAAACGTGGGGAGAGGCAGCGGCTTCAACCTGGGGAGGGCAACATTCCCCGTTGAAGGGCCTTTCACTTTATCTATTCTATTGTACAATAGTGTGGAAGCGCGTGTCGCTTCACCTAACATATGCCTAATTCGGGCTTCGATACTAGACTCTAATTTAACTCTCTGGTTTTTGTACAGCTCTTTAAGCTGTCGGACCTCTGCCTGCAACTCCGTTACCAAATTCTGGTAAACGGACTCGGAGTAGGTCTCTATCAGTGCCCTTTGCGTTTCGCTTAGCAAATCCTCCAGTAGGCCCATCGACGCCTCGATATGCACGATCGTGGATACAGCCATCTTAATTACTTTACTTTACGTTTGGGGGGGTTGGACAAGGCAAGGAGAAAAGGATAATTTAACGTTAAGGGACTCAAAGAACTGACCCACGTGGGCGATCGCACATCGAGACGTAGAGGACCTTAATTGTTAGTCTCTCTCTCTCTCAAAAGCTCATATTTTAAATTAGTCCTGTCCGGCTCTGGGAAGCGCTTGCGATCCGGTTCGAAGGACCAAATGTTGTGATTTTCACCAGTTTATTAAATCTGCCCGATGTACTGGGCGGATCGCAAGGCCTTAAGGGCAAGATTCCCCAAAACCTTCCAGGATTTAATTAAAATACGGCGATAAAATTTACAATTTTATTACAAAAATAAACTCTGATAAAGACAAACAACATTCTTAAGCATTCACAAAACTCACTGAAAAACAAGACTGACCCTAGGTAATGTATCATGTGCTCTTCAAGCACAAAGTCCACACCGGACTCATTAACAAACTGAAAATAGTGCCAATTCGAATTCAATACACAACGAATCACACACCAAATATCCCTATTCTTATTTAACTCAGGATTCAGATCCCCAATCACAAGGATCTCTACACTAAACTGCGATATAAAAACTAAAAGTCTTGCACTCAAACTTCTACTACAACCAACCTGGTACACAAGGCAGAGAGGAGAGATAACAATTAGAGGAGACTTACTTTGGTTGGGGACGTTGGATCAAAGAGGACGAGCTATCCTTGCAACCCCCGACGTCACCTTTTTAGCGCAATTTGCCCTGAACCTAAATTTCTACATTGGATTTTTTTATCATGTTACAACAGAATGACTTTATTTTTCCTAATCTTAAATTACCAGCAATTGATTTTATTAGTCTCAGCGCCTTCCTACCAGGTGGTTTCCCTTTTTGGCTCTAAACGTTCACGTCTGGAACTACATTCATTCGCCCGCGAGTTTCTCCTCTCCCTCCAATTTGACGTAATCGTAGGTGGAGTCAAATGGCGGGAATTTCGATTGATCGGGTCGAAATTCCCGACAACTGCGGATACTAGCAGGATTAATAAGAGTACACTATTAATCCTGAATACTAGTTGGTTAGGCTAATTTGCCAGCGCCGTCTTTTCCACATTGGATAGCTATATAAGCTATAGATGTTTTTACAGGATATTTTCCGAAATATACTAATTCTACAATTGGTTATTTTTCTACGAGACTAACAAAAGAAAAATAGAATGACAAGAACGAGGTCTCTTATTTTCTCCAGCAGAGCTTTCAAACTTACCTTAGACCAAACTTGTTCCCTTCTTTTTTCACATTTTATACTGTAAGTAGTGTTACCGAAGTCAGCATGATATACCTGATTTATAAAAAATATGACGCTATAATGAAGGACATTGAATATTTAATTACAATCCACAACGATTACTACCGTTTAAAACCTAATAGGTCTATGTCTTGAATTATTGTCAGTCGATCATATTCATTTACTGTTGTGAAAAACGAGTAACCAAATTATTGTAAAATAAAAAGTATACAAATTATATATTCCTCTTCCGTATTATGAACATATTTAAATACAGCAAATCTCATAAGGCCAAACTATACATGTTTTACTTAATTACACACGACAAAGATTACTAGTTTTGAAACATAGGCCTATGTTTGAGTTACCAGTCGATTATCGTAACTATTACTATTAGTGCAGGTAACCAAATAACTGTAAATTATAACGTCAATACTTTATGTATTCGTTTTCCTTATGAACATAACCAAACCTTGTAAATTTCAGAAGGCTCTCCTTACCCTCCAGGAATCAGTGGATGACAACAAACCTCTTCGAAAATGCATAAAATTGACATAAACGATAACACTACAGTTTACGCCCGACAGGTGTAACAGCTAGTCATTAGAAACCGGATACCAAACTCAAGGAATGCTGTCTAAAAGTGATTGTACTCTACCTTCTAATACTGAATCGGTGATACACCACTGACTGCATTGTTAAGTTCTGATACACTACTGGCGGCATTGTTAAGTTTTGAAAGTAGGCTTTATTCGACAAGGCTAAACTATAAACATACTTTTATGGAAGGACATTCTATTCCCTGACAATAACCAACACGTAACCCTAAATTTCTAATCAACACTTACTGCACTGGAATTCAAAGAGCAAATAAATTGTTGCTATGTAAATGTTCGACAGGAAAGGTGGGTGGTCGGAAGAGCTATGACATCACACGTCATTCCCCTCTGGCTGCTTGGTGGGGACTGGGGGGCGGGGCCCGGCCGTCACCACTTGGCTGCCCTAGGGAGACGGGCTTGGTGAGTCCTCGGGTTGTGTGTACCATGTTAGCCAATTATTATTCCTATGATTATCTAAGCTACAACAACGATGGTATAAGCCCAGGGCCCCAACGGAAAAATAGCCCAGTGAGGGAAGGAAATAAATAAACTACAAGAGAAGTAATGAACAATATAATATATCTCAAGAACGAGACAGTGAGACTGTCCGACTTCCGAGTCGCCATGACACCATGAGAGCAGTGTTGCCAGATTGGGCTACAAGTAGCGGATTGGGCTACTTTTTATGGCTGTCTGCTACAAAAAATTACACTAATCCGCTGTGTGTGTGTGTGTATCAATACGGTATGTATCAATAAAAAAGTCTGGTTTAATATTAGTTATCATAAACGTTGGCATTGGGCTACTTTTATTTGAAATCCGCTACTTTTGAAGCTAGTTTGGGCTACTTTTCCAAGAATAATCTGGCAACCCTGCATGAGAGTGACTGTTAAACTGTTTGTTGCCGTTATGACCGTTGGGACTGGCTGTATTTATGCGTTACTAGCAATCATCAGTCATCAAGACGAAAATAAATACAAGAACCGACAGCTCCATTCCTATATGATCGTAAAGGGAGTGCACTCTTTAATATGCGGGTTCCATTTCTCCTTTTCCGATGCCGTAGACCTTATCAGTAAAAAAAATTTTCTCTGGTGGTTAAAGATGTTTTTTTTTTCCATCTCGGTGAGCGGTTTAGTCTGTAATAATAGATGAAATACATACATTTGATGATTTGGAACCCCATGCTTATAGGAAAATTGACATTTTTCCTGAGCTTCTCTCTCTCTCTCTCTCTCTCTCTCTCTCTCTCTCTCTCTCTCTCTCTCTCTCTCTCTCTCTCTCTCTCTCTATATATATATATATATATATATATATATATATATATATATATATATATATATATATATATATATATATATATATATATATATATATATATATATATATATTTATATTTATATATATATATATATATATATATATATATATATATATATATATATATATATATATATATATATATATATATATATATATATATACGCATATATATATATATATATATATATATATATATATATATATATATATATATATATATATATATATATATATATATATATATATATATATATATATATATATATATATAAACTATAAGCAACATGCTATAGGCTTAGTCTACTTCACTTCTCGTGATTTGTTCCCCATTTTATAAGGGGTAAGCACCATTACCTTCTTCTTGAAGGACTTTACGTTGAACCCTATTTTAGGCAGCTAAGTAAAATAGTTAAGTGAATATTCGTTCCTAATATAAGTCACGTGATACACTATAATTGCACCATATCTGGATCATGGATAATCAGGAATAAACCAATGTATATTAATTCTAACGGTTATGTCGATCAATTAAAGTACAAAAAAATCCGGAATATTTCCACCATGTGAATGAAAGGATTACTTTGAAATTCTCTTTATGAGATTTCCCGATGATCTCATCCATATATAGCACTCGAGTAACCTCTCAGATACTGTAGTTTCATTTCTAATTCTGTCCTGCCATTTAACTCTCAATATTCTTCTCAAGTTGTTTATAAAACTCTACCATAACTGCCATCTCCTAGGATTCCTAGAATAATTTTCTTATTTCATTGTCATTATATTCAATGATATTATGGTAGATCTTGCGCTATCTAGTGCGACCATCAGAGTAGGCCTAGGGCTTGAACCTATCTCAGCCATGTTAACTTCCTAACTGTTTTCTACCCATATTGTCTCTTTTCGTTAGAAATCGAATTATATTTTGAATTGGGTGTGGTGTAAAGGCATGAATGGCAGATACAAGGGAGTGATTCCCAACTGCGTCCACAGACCCCTGGGGGTCGCAAAGGTAATAACGAGTGATCAGTAATCATAGTTGAAACACACGAACACACATTCTCTCTCTCTCTCTCTCTCTCTCTCTCTCTCTCTCTCTCTCTCTCTCTCTCTCTGAAAATGTACAGTATCCACTAAGAATAATTTTGAAATAAGGTATGATGTATAATTCAGTATAATGTATACAATGAATAAATAGTAAATGCAATATAGAATGTGGAAACATACCGAGTGAGGTATTGATACAAAACTGTGATTGTAACTCGAAAGTGCTCTCTCTCTCTCTCTCTCTCTCTCTCTCTCTCTCTCTCTCTCTCTCTCTCTCTCTCTCTCTCTCTCTCTCTCTCTCTTCCATGTCATTACCAAGAGTTATAACCATAACGGACCCAATAAGAACATATTTTGTAGATGAGATACGGGAAAAATATAAATGCAATGTATAACGAATTAACTAATTTATGACAATATACTAATTACATCTTAGGATTCGTATTATTATCAATATCTTTTGTTTTCAGGGTATAAGAATGTTGAAGGAATCTAAGCCCCTGGTTGCAGCTCATCCGGATTCTTTAAATCTGTTCAAAAGACCTACCCGTATTTTAAATTACAGAATGTGAAATTGAAAGGGAAAATCCTTGGATTTGAAATGAAAAAAAAAGGCTGATCTAGATATTAATCTCTGGCACCGTCGTTCAAGTAGTTCGTTATACTTCTTGCATAAAATTTTTCATAATTATGACCATCCTTTACATTCAGCTCTTCCTTGACAGTACCACCCTATTCGTAATAATAGGTTTGCAGTTAATTCTAATAGACAGGCCTTCACCATCCCGAGACTCAATACTACACAGTATTCTAGAAGTTTTATTCCAGCTGTGACCAAGTTGTGGAATGATCTTCCTAATCGGGTAGTTGAATTGGTAGAGCTTGAAAATGTTTTTACATTGAACAGGCTGACAGTCTCTTTTTTTTATAGTTAATATATGAAAGATCTGTTTTAATGTTGTTACTGTTTCTAAAATCATCATCATCATCATCTATCTCCTCCTACGCCTATTGACTCAAAGGGCTTCAGTGTTTTATTTTAATGATTCATAACTTATACTATATCTTTTTTTCTTTCCTCACTGGGCTATTCTTCCCTGTTGGAGCTCTTGGGCTTATATCATCCTGCTTTTCCAACTAGGGTTGTAGCTTAGCTAATAATAATAATAATAATAATAATAATATAGAGATCCTAAGATGGAACCCCTAGACTGGAGCTCTATTCATCTTCCAGTACAGAATCGAACTTCAACAATATCACGCTAAACAGATTTTAAGATCGTTTTGAAACGATTGGAGAGACAATCACACAAAGACATTAAACGTCCATTACTGAAAAGTACCTTAGTATCAGCAAAACAAGATAAAGTAATTTGTTTCTTCTCTGTATTTCTTATTCTATTTCACTTTATTCGTTATCCTGTTTAGGAATCTAGTAAAACGAGTTAAAGTCATATGTTAGTTTGATATAGTTTACGATTTCCATGGTGACGTGGGAAAATTCATTTAAATATAAGGGGTCTTTGGTAGTGAAAAGGTAGGGAATCACAATTTTAGAGACTTGCTGTATATACCCATGATCATCACCAAAACCCGCTCTCCATCAAGCTAGGGCCAGGAGGGACAGGCAATGGCTGCTCATGACTCAAGTATCAGGTGATAAAGCTAGCCCTGATATTGATACACTGGTGCACAAGAAGCAGCCTCAACCTTCTCACTAATTCAATTTTGAAGTAGAAGAATAAACAAAAGTCCTTTTATTTTGCTACTAGCCTCTCTCCATATACTGATAAACAAATAGTTACAGAGTAAAATGGATAGAGAGCGGTTAGTAACAACTAACCACATAGCTCTATGGCTATGCGGTTAGTTGTTAGTAACCGCTCTCTATCCATTTTACTCTGTAACTATTTGTTTATCAGTATTTTGTATAATGGAAAAATAAATTAGTAAGTCGTCACAGTGTGTTTCAACTACTCTTTCCCTCATACACATGAAGGGGGAAATCTGGAGGGTTGCACTGGGTGCAGGGGGAAATGACAGGAAAAAAGGTTGGGAACCACTGAGCTACCAAATGGTCATTGGATCCAATGTTTGATACACGCATAACTCACGAATAATTAGTATCTCGGGAAGAACAATATCGAAGGCGTGAGAAACCTCACAGAAAAAAATTCCATCTCCTTTGTCAGACATCTAATAAGAATCGCAACTCGCCAACACAAGTACAGTACATTTTAGGAAGAAATTTCCGAGCAGAGACGTGAATTCCCAATCGAGAGAAGTTTACGGTGCTAATCTGAACGGCAAACTATTGCTTCTTTTCATTTCATGTAGAAACTGTGGGTGGTATATGTCTACCAACATAAATAAATATAACAGTAAATATTTATCAAAATAAAGATAAAACATTGAAAAAACCCTAGCAATAGCACTATTGATAATCTGACAAATAGTAAAGATGAAAAGAATAAAAGAAGACAACTTTATAAGATGACATGATAAAGAAATTTATATTTATTTTCTAACGTATGTCACTAACAAAACGTTAAAAAAATCAAGCATCTTTAAAGATATGTTATAAAAAGAGGACTTTGGGGGAGTCAAGATAAGCAAACAAAAATAAGATTTGAGGCGTTATCTCGAACTGAGCAAAGACCTTGGATCCCTGCGTTTCCTTGTGATTTAGTTCCCTGCAGTTTTCCCCCAAGCAAATACGAGATTGCCGTTTGGAGAAGGCAGTTATTGGCGGAAGGCGAAGCGGGTTTGCCTAGTTACCTCGAACATCGCAAGAAATTCTGCGGAATAGCAATCCTGCGTCTCTTAAGCTATCTTTAAAAGGAAGTATGTCTGCAAAAATAGCCTTTTTCTCTGTAGCTTAAGCTTTTCTGTAAATGCTTTCCCGACTATCTTTTTTCCATCTATTCTAGTTTGATTTAATTTTTCTTATCCATATCTACGGAAAAAATAATAGAAAGACTCAGCCACCATAGTTTCTACAATATTTATATTATGTTTAGTTATATACATTTTAATTTGTTTGAAAATTGTTGATAGCAAGGTAGGAAAAGAAGAATAAACAAAAGGTTTAATTTTTTAACAAAAGCATTATCAAAAAGTTTGGCTCATATATATATATATATATATATATATATATATATATATATATATATATATATATACGTGTGTGTGCGTGCGCGTGTGTATGTGTGTTGTAATGTAAGTATTTATTTAGTGGAAGTATTAAGAATGAAAATCTATGGGAATTGTTGTATGTAGATGATTTGGTGATTATGATAATGATCGTAAATAGAATATGTAGAGAAACGTAAGAATGCTGCCTGAATCTCTTAAATGTAAATAGGATGAAGGTAAAAATTATAACGGTGGCCTTATTGGTAAGGTCTGTGCCTGGTGAACGCCAGACGGAGATTAGAATCCTGCTCAAGCTCGTTAGTTTCTTTGGTCGCTGCAACCTCACCATCCTTGTAAGCTAAGGATGGCGGGTTTGGAGAAACCCATAGATCTATCTGCTGAGCCATTAGCAGCCATTGCCTGGCCCTCCTTGGTCCTATCTTGGGTGGAGAGGGGCTTGGGCGCTGATCATATGTATATATGGTTAGTCTCTAGGTCATTGTCCTGCTTGATAAGGCAATGTCACTGTCTCTTGCCCTGCCATTCATCAGCGGCCTTTGAACTAAGATTTTGGTATTTAGGAAGTTAGGGGATGATTGGATGTTCATGCATGATACAAGAGATTTTAGTCTAAATCAGGTAGATAATTTCAAATACTTGGATCTACGTTAAAGAACAGGTTGAAAGCAGTTGCAAAAGAGAATTGGGTAAATTGAGAGAGGTAGCAGGAAGAAATTTTGATAAAAAGAAAGGCGGATAATCTGATAATCAAGATCTATCATACTGTAACAGACCAGTGAATATGTGATACAGAAACAAAGGCCTCGAGAAAGAGGGAAAAACAGAAATCGAAGGAAACTGTAACTAGAGGGGCACTCAGTAGAGGCCAGACCTCCCCAGCGGCAGCTTATTTCCCGACCTTTTGCTCGACCTTGACCTTTGACCTTAATATGTATTAATTGGCATGGATTTTCATACACTCAAATATGAACCAAGTTTGAAGTCTCTGTGACAACGATGTCCATACTTATGAGATTACGTGAATTGGACATTCTGCTTGACCGTGACCTTGACCTTCCAAAATTTAATCATTTCAAGCGTTTTACATAACAGTTAATACCTGCAATTTCATTACGCTATGATTAAAATTGTGGCCAGGAAGCTGTTCGCAAACAAACAAACACCCACACACAAACAGACAAACAGAGGGAAAAACATAACCTCCTTTTAACTTCGTTGGCGCTGGTAATAAGGATGAAATATCAGGTTGAGGAAGAATATAGTGTAGATATGATCAGAGTCAAGATTGAGGTGTGTGCGAACAAGCAGTTACGTGATAACTGAGAGGCGAGGTGAATGCAACTAACTTTATTTCAACAGACAGCGAGCTTAAATACAATAGTTTCAGACCAAGAGAGTTCCAAAATTCAAACGCAGTAATTCCTAATAAGATAAGCTCTATCAGGTTCTGTTAACAGTCAGGTGCAGAGCGAGATATAAAATAAAAGGAAAATACTGTTACAGTGAACGAGCGTGAATGGAAAACATGCGGTACAGGTGGTATGGGCATGTAATAGGAATAGGTGATAGGGAGAGAACTAAGAGGGTTGGCTGGAACATATTTAGGGTGAAAGGTCAAAAGATACAGAAGCAATACAGTGATATAGTGAAGGGGAATTTTAAGGCAGGGATGGATTGATATGGAGAAGAATTTAGAGACAAAGGTTTTGCTGAAAGAAGATTTAGACAGAACTGGTTGGCGAAGACTCATCAGGGCAACCAACCCCATAGTTTAGTGATGGTGGTGGAGAGTAATAATACCCCCTCCCCCTACCACCCACCCACCCAACCACCCACACACACACACACACACATATATGTGTGTATGTATTGTGATATCCCCATATGTTGTACATATGTTAACATATCTGATTTGTCTAAAGTTTATTTTTCCATTTTCTTTGTAAATACATCACCTTATTTCAGCGCCATCTTCATTCCATTCTTCTCATTATCTTTTGTTTACACTCGCCTTCCTGCTGTAAATCATCCCTGTTTTCTTACCTTACATGTTATAAGGTAACCCCAAATTTATTGTTTTGTTAGAATACATTGTTCTCACCACGAGATTCATCTACCTTACTCACCCATTCACTTTGCATTGCTTATTATTGTTGTTTTGAAGTGCTTTTTCATTATTTTGTTTAACGTAAAATTAAAGTTTTGTTTATAACATAGTTTATTGTTCCTGTCCTCCAATTATCCTGCTATTGGTGCTTCTGTTGTCTGCAACCAGCTTTAAGAAGATACATTTGATCATAATCAACAGTCTTATACACTCGTAATAAGAAACAAGTGAATTTGGAAGTCCACCCATATGACTTCTATTTTGTTGTGTGAAGAGAACTACCGCCCATTGTAAAGGGGCAATTGTTTGCACAGTGGTTCGTCACATAATAGTTGGGGGCCTGTCCGGGATCTGATGTGTGATATGATTCATCAAATTTATATCAAGTGATTGAATCGTGAAAGAACAGTTCCAGTGATTATGAACAGTATCGAGTGTTGTGTTGTGGCGTACCAAGGATAAAGGACGACAGTAATAATTCCAAGGTAAGGTAGATGTCTCGTCTCCCTCTCATTAGACATTTATGTATAATATATGTCTGGGTAGTCATTTGGTTGTAAGAGGAACAAGTCACGCTTAATATAGTTAAGACTTAGGTATGCTGATTGTCCAGCTTCTAAACCACCCTTATTAATTGAAGATACCCCCAGTAGGTAGCTTTTAAAGTTTCGCCTACTCAAATCTCGTATCCCAGAGATTTCTCATAAAAAAAAATCTGAAGCCCTAAGATTTTGCCATTTCTTAAAATCGCCATTCAAAAGTGATATTTAGGAAATAAAGTCAAATTTCATTATATGTGATTTATTAAATTAAAGTTTCATTATAATATGTGAAATTTCCTCCATCTCTATTTCATTATAAAGTGATTTATTTTGTTATATAAATTTCTTAAGTGAATTTAGCCAATTTCCAATTTCGGAGATTTTCGTAATTCAAATCGTTATCTCTAGTCAGGAAATTAACTTATATATTGTTTGGTGTTAAAAGTATTGTTTTGGTGTACAAATAACATTTACGTGTCGGTAAATGAATATTTAAATACTTGTGTTAAATTACTCTTGTTATATCTATAAAGCGCATACTACGTATTTTGTCCAGTTTGCGCATTATTCTGATAATCAATTACTTTAAACTAGGTGTTGACTATTAACTAGATACTTTATCATAACGAGAATATAGTATTTATATAAATTAAAATGTAACATTGAAAAGTTATCGTATTTAAGCTGGTATAAATTAAAAGGAAATGTAAACTAGAACGTGCTAATTAGGTATGTTTAAAGTAAAAAATACCTTTGCGTTTTAAAGTCTTGTTTACCGATTCGGTAAAATTGTTGTAAAAGTTTGTGATGTTAAGCGTGTCGTTTGAGTAATTATGAAGTAGCTAGCCGCGTGTTCAAGATCTCGAGCATAAAAAAAAAACATTGTTCAGTTGTTAACTGTGAATAAAAGTTTTATAGTGTTATCGTAAGTTTCGCGAGACTCAATTTTGTATTTAAGCTATTTTTGTGTAAGTGTGATCTAATCATATAATTTTGTAATTTTGTGATCTCTCGATCTTGTAATTTTGTGATCGCAGTTTTGTATTTCTGTGATCGAAAGATTGTTATTTTGCGATCGTATGATCTTATACTTATTCTTGTAAAGTTTGTATATTTATTTTAGTTTGTACTTATCTTGTGCCACGGGCGACATTCAAAATGCCTTTCAACTTGCAACAATTTATTGTATCACCACGGGATCATGTGGAATCTCTCACAGTTGCCACAAAAACTGACCTAAAGAATCTAGCTCGCCATTATGATGTACAGGTTCCCGTAACTGCCGTAAAATGTGTAATTCTCAGTCATATTTTGAACTTCCTTGTAGATGAAGATATTGTTCCAGAAGAAGAATTGGCTGACGTTCGAGCTCTAACAGTTACCAATCCAAATAGTGACTTGGATAAACTAAGTCTACAGCTGGAGTTGGAAAAGATGAAGATGCAAGCCGCAACTGCCGCCGCTGAGTTAGAAGAAAGGAAAGCCGCTGCTGCTGAACGAGCCGCAACTGCCGCCGCTGAGTTAGAAGAGAGGAAAGCCGCTGCTGCTGAGCGCACGGCTGCTGCCGCTGCTTCCCTAGAACGTATCAAGGTGGAAACTGCTGCGGAAGCTGCTGCAACTGCTTTGGAGCAACAAGAAAAAGAAAGTGAACAGAAAAACAAAGCTCTCCGTGTTAGGCTGCAGATTGAGAGAGAAGCGGCCACAGTAACAGAACGGGATCTGGCATTTATAAGACTGAAAGAAAAGGAAGAAGGTAAGCTAATTCCCGAACCCTTTGATGTGGCCAAGGTGCAGAAATTGCTGCCCACATTTGAAGAACGGGAACCTGATAACTACTTTTCTGTGTTCGAAGACACAGCCAAGAATCTCAATTGGCCTCAGGACAAATGGTATTTGATCATCCGGAACTCATTTAAAGGTAAAGCATTATCTGTATGTGCCACTATGTTAGAGGAACATGATTATTTCATAATTAAACAGGCAATCCTTGATGCTTATTCTATTACTGCGGAAGGTTATAGGCAAATATTTCGTAATAGTCAGAAGCAAGTTCAGCAGACCTTTTTAGAATTTATGAATGGAAAGATTAAACAGTTTCAGAAGTGGGTAGACAAAGTAGATGTCAAAACTTTCGAGCAGTTGAAAGATTTAATAGTAATGGAGGAGTTCTTAAGGAAAATACCAGGTAGCATTAATGTGTATCTAAGAGAGCAGAATGAATCTGACCCTAAGAAAGCCGCTTTAAAGGCAGATGACTATGCTCTTATTCATAAAGTAGGTAAAACCCCTTATAGAGAAACTAGACCTAAGGAAACTTGTACATACTGTAAACAAGAAGGACATCATATTTCAGAATGTCCTGATCCACATTGTGCAGCTTCATACTTAAAGAGAAAACCTAATCCCCCTCAATTCTCTCCTAAGCAAATGAATCTGCCCAAACAGGAACCAAAACCTAAGGTGGAGAAGAAAAAGACCTTCCATTGTGCATCACACGAGTCCCAAGCGTTTGCACCCTTCACTTGCTCAGGCAAAATAAATGGTAAACCTGTAACCATACTCAGAGACACTGGATCCTCTCAAACGATCGTCTCTCCTAAAGTAATACGACCTAAAGGTGAAACTCACAGGTATGTTGCAGTTAATGACTTAACCAGTAAGTCTATGTTGCCTCTCATTAATGTAAACCTTCATTGTCCTTATTTCTCTGGAACTACTGAAGTAGCTGTAAATCCAGAACTGTTACCATGCAAGAATGTAGATGTAATCCTGGGTAATGACATAGCTAACTCTGTTGTCTTAACAAACTTAATAGCAGTATCTCCAGGTGAAGTTGTACAGGAGGAATGCTTAGCAGTGACACGAAGCAGTAAAAAGGACACCCCTACTGAATCATCATCAAACCCGTTGCCAGTCTCTGAACCTATGGATTTCAACGAGTTGATGAGTACATATAAGATCCAGCCTGATTCCTTTAGCTATCAACAAAGGAAAGATGTCACTCTACAGCAGTGTTTCAACCAAGTGAAACCAAAGGATACCAACAAGTGTTCTTATTTTTATATTGATAATGATGTACTAATGAGAAAATTCAGGTCCAGCAAGAACAGTCATCTAGAAACCTGGAAGGATCTATTCCAGGTAGTTTTTCCTAAGGATATAAGACCTCTGATCCTAGAATTGTCTCACTCTGCTGACTCTCATCTTGGTATCACTAAAACATATGAACGCATCAGTCAAGACTTTTATTGGCCAAACATGAAGAATGACATTAAAGAGTACGTAAAAACATGTACAACATGTCAAAAAGTAAGTAGTCCTAATGTAAAAGTACCAGTTGCACCCTTAAAACCTATACTTGTGCCTAAAGAACCTTTCAGTAAGATCATAGTAGATTGTGTAGGCCCTTTGCCTAAGACAAAAAGGGGACATGAATACTTGCTTACGGCCTTATGCCCAACTACCCGTTATCCATTTGCAGTACCTTTGAGAAACATTTCAGCCAAGAACATCCTAAAGTCACTAGTGTCCATATTTACTGTTGTAGGATTTCCAACTGAACTACAATGTGATCAAGGAACCAATTTCATGAGTCATGCATTTAAAACAGCTATGAAAGATTACCATATAACCCAAGTCTCATCCTCAGCTTACCATCCACAGACCAATGGAGCATTAGAACGCACTCACCAGACCATTAAAAATCTTCTCCGGAAATACATCCATAGTTCAGGTAACGAGTGGGATTGCGATTTGGAACTGATCATGTACATCATACGAGGAGTTCGAAATCAGTCTACTGGTATGTCACCTTTTGAACTACTCTTCGGTCGACGGCCACGAACTATCCTCAGTTCAGTCAAAGAACGCATCCTGAAGTTGGGAGATAATGAGGTACCTCTTTCCCAATATATTTCAGAACTCAACAAGAAACTTTCAGATCTTCACTCCATTGCCAAAACTAACTTGATAACAGCTCAAGAGAAGATGAAGATTAACTATGATAAAAAGGCTAAAACCAGAAGTTTCAAAGTAGGAGATGCAGTGCTGCTATACCATCCGATTGCAGGCTCTCCCCTACGAGAGAAATACCAGGGACCTTATACCATCACTCAACGTATCTCGCCAACCAACTATATAATCGCCACTCCAGATAAGCGTAAGTCTACTCAATTAGTCCACATAAACCTCTTAAAGGCCTATTTGTCTCCCTCCACAGCTGAAAATAAAACGGTAATGATTACTAGTGCCATACCATACATAGATTGTCCTATGGATCAATTTACAGATGATCCAATAACTGCATCTTGGCAGGATTCTCAAAACTCAAAGATCTTGGAAAACTTATCAGACTATCTAAAACCCTTATCTGCATCAAAATGTAAATCTTTAGTAGCTTTATTCCATGAATTTCCTAGTATAACTTCAGATAAACCAGGCAGATGCACCATGCTAGATCATGACATCAAACTACAACCAGGTGCTGCACCCATTAAACAAGCTTTCTATCGAACATCACAGAAGAAATTGGGTATCATGAAAGAAGAAGTGAACTACTTAGTAAGAGAAGGATTGGCAGAACCCAGTGCGTCACCATGGGCTTCCCCATGTCTCCTAGTAGGAAAGAAAAATGGTAAATTTCGTCTTTGTACCGATTACAGGAAGATTAATAATTTAACAATTAAAGATTCGTATCCTCTACCAAGAATACAAGATATCATTGACCAAGTAAGTAATTCGACCTACTTAACCCAAATAGATTTGTTGAAGGGTTATTACCAAATTAAATTAACAGAAACGGCAAAGGAAATTTCTTCATTTATCACTCCATTTGGCTTATTTAGTTATAACGTAATGCCATTCGGATTAGCCAACGCACCTGCCACCTTCCAAAGAGTAATGTCTTTAATTTTACAGGACTTGGAAAAAGTATTTGTATATTTAGATGACATCATTATTGCCTCTGACACATGGATAAACCATATTCAAAAGATAAAAGAAGTTTTCTCAAGGTTGAAACAACATGGATTAACGATCAACTTAGCAAAAAGTAATTTTTGCAAAGGTCAGGTATCTTACCTTGGTCATAGAGTTGGCAGTGGTAAAGTATTACCCCATGATGCAAATATTAGCGCCATAACTTCTTATCCTGTTCCAACTACCAAACAGGAATTAAAAAGATTTCTAGGTATGGTAGGATATTACTCTAAGTTCAGTCCAAATTTCTCACCGTTCACAGGACCACTATTTGCTTTAACTTCTTCAAAAGTAAATTTTTCTTGGAGCCAGCAACATGATCAAATATTTAACCAGCTAAAAACTTACTTGTCATCTCCTCCTATATTAATGGCACCTAACCTCACCAAACCATTCTATCTCCAAACAGACGCTAGTGATCTTGGATATGGGGGCATTTTATTACAGCATCCTGCTCCAATAACAGCCATAACAGGAAACCTGCCCCCACTAGCTGATCTGTTACCAGTCTCTTATTCCAGTGGACGATTTATGGGTTCCCAACTAAATTGGCCCACTGTGGAGAAAGAACTATTCGCCATCGTAGCTACCATCCAGAGATACGAGATCTATGTTGATGGACAAGACACGATCTACGTCTACAGCGACCACTCTCCTCTGTCGCATCTCCATAGGTCCACTACTCTCAACCCTAAACTTTTAAGATGGTCATACATACTATCTGCACATAATATCCAAGTAATCGCCATATCAGGACGAGAAAACATTGTGGCAGACTCATTATCAAGGATAACCTCGGTTGATCCTCGGGAAATGGAAAAAAACAAAAACAAGGGGGGACTGTGATATCCCCATATGTTGTACATATGTTAACATATCTGATTTGTCTAAAGTTTATTTTTCCATTTTCTTTGTAAATACATCACCTTATTTCAGCGCCATCTTCATTCCATTCTTCTCATTATCTTTTGTTTACACTCGCCTTCCTGCTGTAAATCATCCCTGTTTTCTTACCTTACATGTTATAAGGTAACCCCAAATTTATTGTTTTGTTAGAATACATTGTTCTCACCACGAGATTCATCTACCTTACTCACCCATTCACTTTGCATTGCTTATTATTGTTGTTTTGAAGTGCTTTTTCATTATTTTGTTTAACGTAAAATTAAAGTTTTGTTTATAACATAGTTTATTGTTCCTGTCCTCCAATTATCCTGCTATTGGTGCTTCTGTTGTCTGCAACCAGCTTTAAGAAGATACATTTGATCATAATCAACAGTCTTATACACTCGTAATAAGAAACAAGTGAATTTGGAAGTCCACCCATATGACTTCTATTTTGTTGTGTGAAGAGAACTACCGCCCATTGTAAAGGGGCAATTGTTTGCACAGTGGTTCGTCACATAATAGTATGTATATATACATATATATACATAAATATATAATATATATATATATATGTACACACATATAGATAGATAGATAGATATATTCGTAATATACGTGTATACATATGTATATTACATAAACATTATATATATATATATATATATACTATATAAATATAATATATATATATATATATATATATATAATATAAATATACATATATATATATATATATATATATATATATAAGTATATATATAAATATAGTCTTTAGCAAATATGAAAAATGACAGCCGCAGAAGAATCTGAGTACATCATTCCACAAAAGACACCGAGTTCAAAAGGAATTCCCCTAAGAAAAAATTCTCTCTTGCATCATTGGTAAGGATGAGCCGAGTTTCTGATAAACCGCGAGACGCAGAATAAGAGGAAAAAATTATGAAAGGATGCAATTTATCTCTCGGGAGGAGAAGAGAAAAAGAAATTGCGGGGAAGGATATATTTAGATCTTCAAGATGGACGAGGGATCATCTTTGTTACTGCGACTTTTGTAACGAATATATTTCTCATGATTAAAAAAAAAAATTAGATTCTTTTAGAAATGATTAATATCATTTTCATTATAATTAGAACAGAGCATAATCTGTAAATACAATCATAGTACTTATTTCTCTCACTTGATTTCTTAATTTATCACGAGATATACATTTATGTTTCATTGTTTAGTCAAGTTTTCGTTGCTTGAAAACACTCACAGACACACACACACACACACACACACATATATATATATATATATATATGTGTGTGTGTGTGTGTGTCTGTGTGTGTGTGTGTTTGTGTGTGCTTTCGGGGTTTGAATGTAAACTGATGCAGCGCAGACGAGAGGAAATGATGAATAGCTGATCTATTCAAGATAAAAGCCTGATATTTTTTTCCATTTAGCAAGAAGAAAGTGAAAGATCATGGAGAAAATATCGGATCGTCAAAGACTGGGTGTGTCTCGAATACTGGAATAGCTGATAGATGTAATGCGAGGAGAGGGGTAACATTTTTGGTGTCAGAAAACGTCTAAGATTGGGTAGAAGAGTATAATGAAATTAGAACAGGAATTCAATCGATGGAATGAGAAAAAAAATATAATAGTGGAATGAAAAAGTATGAGGGCTAGTGTTTTTATTAGAACGTCTAAGATTGGGTAGAAGAGTAAAATGAAGTCAGAACAGGAATTCAATCGATGGAATGAGAAAAGAATTCTAATAGTGGAATGAAAAAGTATGAGGGCTAGAGTTTTTATTAGAACGTCTAAGATTGGGTAGAAGAATAAAATGAAGTCAGAACAGGAATTCAATCGATGGAATGAGAAAAGAATTCTAATAGTGGAATGAAAAAGTATAAGGGCTAGTGTTTTTATTAGAACGTCTAAGATTGGGTAGAAGAGAAAAATGAAGTCAGAACAGGAATTCAATCGATGGAATGAGAAAAGAATTCTAATAGTGGAATGAAAAAGTATAAGGGCTAGTGTTTTTATTAGAACGTCTAAGATTGGGTAGAAGAGTATAATGAAATTAGAACAGGAATTCAATCGATGGAATGAGAAAAAAAATATAATAGTGGAATGAAAAAGTATGAGGGCTAGTGTTTTTATTAGAACGTCTAAGATTGGGTAGAAGAGTAAAATGAAGTCAGAACAGGAATTCAATCGATGGAATGAGAAAAGAATTCTAATAGTGGAATGAAAAAGTATGAGGGCTAGAGTTTTTATTAGAACGTCTAAGATTGGGTAGAAGAATAAAATGAAGTCAGAACAGGAATTCAATCGATGGAATGAGAAAAGAATTCTAATAGTGGAATGAAAAAGTATAAGGGCTAGTGTTTTTATTAGAACGTCTAAGATTGGGTAGAAGAGTATAATGAAATTAGAACAGGAATTCAATCGATGGAATGAGAAAAGAATTCTAATAGTGGAATGAAAAAGTATAAGGGCTAGTGTTTTTATTAGAACGTCTAAGATTGGGTAGAAGAGTAAAATTAAGTCAGAACAGGAATTCAATCGATGGAATGAGAAAAGAATTCTAATAGTGGAATGAAAAAGTATGAGGGCTAGAGTTTTTATTAGAACGTCTAAGATTGGGTAGAAGAATAAAATGAAGTCAGAACAGGAATTCAATCGATGGAATGAGAAAAGAATTCTAATAGTGGAATGAAAAAGTATAAGGGCTAGTGTTTTTATTAGAACGTCTAAGATTGGGTAGAAGAGTATAATGAAATTAGAACAGGAATTCAATCGATGGAATGAGAAAAAAAATATAATAGTGGAATGAAAAAGTATGAGGGCTAGTGTTTTTATTAGAACGTCTAAGATTGGGTAGAAGAGTAAAATGAAGTCAGAACAGGAATTCAATCGATGGAATGAGAAAAGAATTCTAATAGTGGAATGAAAAAGTATGAGGGCTAGAGTTTTTATTAGAACGTCTAAGATTGGGTAGAAGAATAAAATGAAGTCAGAACAGGAATTCAATCGATGGAATGAGAAAAGAATTCTAATAGTGGAATGAAAAAGTATAAGGGCTAGTGTTTTTATTAGAACGTCTAAGATTGGGTAGAAGAGTATAATGAAATTAGAACAGGAATTCAATCGATGGAATGAGAAAAGAATTCTAATAGTGGAATGAAAAAGTATAAGGGCTAGTGTTTTTATTAGAACGTCTAAGATTGGGTAGAAGAGTAAAATTAAGTCAGAACAGGAATTCAATCGATGGAATGAGAAAAGAATTCTAATAGTGGAATGAAAAAGTATGAGGGCTAGTGTTTTTATTAGAAGATTATTTTTTTGCATAGACATAATTAGAAAATATTCAAAGGTTATTAAAAAAAATATGAAAGATTATTGTTCTAGCAGCTTTGAATGCAAATGTAGATATCAGATACATATGGGAATATGTTTGGAATGAGGCACGATTGTTGGAAATACATGGATGCCAAAGAATAACATTAACAGGAGAAACAGAAATACTAATGTTGCCCCGCACATATTTATTGCAAACGTTTCGACATTTCAAATGTCATCAACAGTGCTACCTAAAGTAAAGATAAAAGAAACGATACAATTTCAAATAAAAATTTACATATAATAAGCAAATAATTATAAAAAAAAATACATACAAATGTAAAATTTTAAAAACTTACAAGTCCAAACTGCCAAATTTGCTATTTTGGAGTACTTATCGTGCCTTCAAAGTCAGGAAGGAGGATCGTATTGGAAAGTCGAGCAGAACGGGTCTCCCTCTCAGTAACCAAGCACATTCAGTGATTAGGGAACACTCGGAAATATGTCAAGTTCGTTTTACGTAGTGAGCATTTTAAGATAGTCGACTCTCGTTCTTCAGTAAATGACTTAAGAGTTTTAGAATCTCTTCACATAAAATATTTTAGGCTTGACCTCAATTGTAATACCTCTGCTGTCTTGTTTTCGTAACAGACTAATTTTTTATTCATTTGTATGCATTTTTTAAATAATTCTTTACTTATTGTTATGTAATTTTTAATTTAAAAATTTATTGTTTCTTTTACCTTTACTTTAGGTAACACTGATGATGACATGAAATGTCGAAACGTTTGCAATAAATATGCATGTGGCAACATTAGTATGTATGTTTCTCCTGAGAATAACATTTGCTAGAAACGTCCCCATTTCTCATAATATTAGCAAGTGTACATGAAAGAGAAAATGATGGGTGAAATAATTTGATATTGCATTAATTGAGTGGTTGGTGGATAAAAGAACAAGTTAATGAATCTAAGAGAGAAGGGGAATGGCTTAACATATATCTGATCATAACTTTTTTATGAAGTTAATGAAAATTTAAGTTGAAGAGGTGGTACCAAAACTATTGTTAAATGTAATTAAAACAAGAAGTTAAATAAGAATGAAGTGTGAAGAGCCAATAACGAGAAAGAAAATTAAATTTAAGCCAGAGCTAAATGAACCGAGTTGACTCGGTGGGGATTTTCAAAAGTCTGTGACAGGGTTATAAGCTGTTCAGGTAAAGTAAAGTATGTACTGTACATTGCAAGTAAAATAGGGTAAAAAGATAAAATTCAAATACTAATATGTTTAGTGAAGGAAAGAGGGATATTACTTAACAGAAGATAAGAGCACGTGCAAGACTAAAAAAAAAAGATATAGAGGATAGTCAATAATTAAGAGAAGATAGCAAGCAACAAAAAAGAAGGATGATGGTAAAAGGAAACTTTGAGAATGACGATTTATCATATAGGCAGGTAAATTTAGAATATATATATATATATATATATATATATATATATATATATATATATATATATTCATATATATATATGAATATATATATATATATATATATATATATATATATATATATATATATATATATATATATATATGTATGTATATATAAATATACGTATATATATTATATATATATACATATATATATATATATATATATATATATATATATATATATATATATATATAAATTGTCTTCATTGCATAGAAATTAATATAGTGCGTGAAAAAGGATCTTTTGAGATTAAGACAATATTACCTAAAGCATAACCAAAAGAGACTTATTTAGAAACTTTTAATTTTACTGAATAATAATTTATTAATGAACTGGAAGGAAACTATCAGGGAAACAATGAAGCATCTGTCTTCCTATAATATTTGGGATTTTCTGAGATTAGGACAACATTACTCTAGCATAACTAGAAGATACTTTTATGCAAAAACTCTTAATTTTACTAAATAACTATTTATTAGTGAGCTGGAAAGCAGATATCGAGTAAGCAATGAAATATGAGCTATTTCAGCCTGTTTTGCAAGCAGTGTCTCAACTTCCTCATAATCTTAAAAATGATCCGTTCAGCCTAACAGAGGGACATAACTATTCGGTGAAATAGGTCCCCATCTTACCCTCCGGTTATTGGGTTACAAGTCAATTAGCGTTCTGCTCTCCCATACTGGGAGATGAAACTGGAGAGGAAATGGCTTGATGGCCTTGATTAACGTGCCACTTGAATTTCCAGAGATTCGATTCAGTCGAGGTAATATTTTCTTCGTTTTCATTAAACCCAGTCCTTATACGTTGCATAGGCATGTTCCCCATCTTTTCTCTGACCAGGGAAACTGGGGAGAGATTTTTTGAGCACTGATAAGGATTTTTATTAATGTTTTACTCAAACGTATAGGGTCAATATTAGTTGGAAGGAATTTTCCTATTTCGAATATAATTGAATGTGATATAAAAATACACCATTATTACTAAAACTTTTATAGGAATTTTGTCATAATGGAAGACAACCTACTAACGTCCATATACGATATGGATCGTTTTTCTACCATATTCCATTTCATTACAACAACAACAACAACAAATGCAGTCGTTTCTAGTCCACTCCAGGACAAAGTCCTCATACATGTTAATTCATATCTGGGATTTGACCAGTTTTCATCAACACGCTGTGAGTGTGAGTGTGTGTGTGTGCGTCTTTATGGTTAGGCAATGTACAAAATTTCTGAAGCTGTGAATTGTTTAATTGTCCTCTGAAATATGAAATTATCCTATGAGTGTTGATGAGCATAATAAATTAATTGTTATGTGAAGTTAATACTATTACTCATAGTTCTATACCAATGATACAGGAATCTGTTTTTGGGAATATAAAGTTATACCTGTATCCGATATCGTGGTGAACACTTACACAAATGTCATTTACCTTTGCTGAAAGTGACACAAAATTCCCAGCGAAATGCCCAAAGATATATATCCATAAGAAACGTACTAACAAGTAAGGAAATCACTTTCATTTATATAGCGAAAACATTTTCCCTAGTCAATAATCATATACGACTACGTTAAAAACTTAGGCATAATTTTTATTGAAAACAATTTTGAGAAACACATTCGACTTGTTTCTTTTCCAATTGCATAAAATTGCCTTATTAAGAGTCTTTTAAGATCTATGGTGATCGATCTATTCTGATTTGTTTTTAATTGTTTCATTCTACCTTGTCTCCAGTATTGTTCTTCTGTCTGGTCTTCAGTTGCTGATTGTCATTTTAATCTGTTGGACAAAAACTTGCGGTCTATTAAATTTCCTATTCCTAATCTTGATATTGATCTCTGGCCCCTTCAGTTAGTTAGCTCTTTATGCGAGTTTTATAGGATTTTCCATAATTCTGACCATCCTTTGCATTCAGATATTCCCAGACTGTACCACCCTGTACGTAGTACTAAGTATGCAGTTAATTCTAAGTCTTCCCTTCTCCATCATATATGTTCTTATATTAATTCCAATATATGCAGGATACATTGAACCTTAATAAGAGTTTAAAGATTTTATTATTAATGGCAACATCTGATAATGTGGAATCTGTAAGAGTGAAATGTGTCTGGACGTAGGATTATTATTATTTATGTTTTTATCAAAGGTAAGACCTGCATTGTATAGAGGAGGTGCGCCATATCATTGCACAGTAGATGATTTGCCGTACATGTTATTTACGGTTTGGGTAAGAAGACTGTTAGGATCCTCTCTCTGTTTTTGTATGCAATGCACCTTTGTCAACTTCATACCCTTTCCACCCGTACTCTGACAGGTTGCCATGCTTTTCCAAGCTGTTAAAGGGCTTGGCTAGTTAATGACTGTATGTTATACTGGCACAGAGATGATATAGGGAACGAAATCACTGATGAACATCAATTCCACGAAAAGATTGGGATTTACCTGTTACTTAAAACAGTCTGTTGATAGCAGGGTTTTACTCCAAATATCTAGAAAAGGGTTAAGGTCCAATAGCCTTAAAATTAAAGGCCGCTCATGAATGGCAGAGGTAAGGGACTGACATTGCCTGGTTAGCAGGACATTGCCCTAGAGACTGACCATATATAAATATGATCAGCGCCCAAGCCTCCTCTCCACCCTAGCCAGGAACAGAGAGGGCCAAACAATGGCTGCTGATGACTCAGCAGATAGACCTATAGGCTCACCCAAATCCCCCATCCTTAGCTCACAAGGATGGTGAGGTTGCAGACACTAAATGAACTTGACGAGTTTGAGCGGGACTCGAACCCCAGTCTTAGGATCACCAGGCAAGGCCGTTACCAACAAGCCATCACAACCCTAGCTATAGATCCTTGTTGAATCAAAAAACGGAATATCATAAAAAAATAGCGTTTTCTTCGTAATAAATAAACTTTATCAACACTATGCGTACCAGCATTTTAGTTGCCCTCTCTTTGAATAAAGCCAAGACTTTTTAGCTCTTTGCTCCCTATCACCTCTACTTTTTTTTTTTTTCAGTTTGAAGATTTTATCAGTTCATGCAATTCATCCTTTCTCTCAGAATGCAGGGAATACAGTACTGGCCATTACCATAAAAAAATCCTTAGTTACAATACGTTACAAAATACAAAGGATTCTCAAAGTGTAAAACTAAACTAAAATCCCTCACGTAGAACTCAAAGGTATCAATCAAGAATTTGAACATGAACCTTGAGCTAGAAAACGCCGTTATTTGGTTTGAGCGATTTTACAAGTTATCACAAAGGCCGCACCGCTCATGCAAGCTGGGGCCGCTGCAGCGAAAAATCCGTGCAGTTCTAGAGTGATAGGCTTCATATAACCGGTGTTGTTGCAACGAAAAATCCTTGCCGCTCGTGTGAAAGGCTTCATATAATCTATCAGTCGATAAAGGCGGATCCACATCACTTGCGGAAGCGGATTGGATGGATATGCATAGTGTGAAAGAGGGCTTTAATATAAAAAAAAAAAAAAGTTTCTTTTCAAAACTAGAAATATTTGCTTTAAGCATTTTTTACGTGCAAATTAAAGTAATGGAGATATACTTAAATAAAGATCTTAGCTATCAG
>NC_090761.1:13911133-13921133 GCF_036898095.1 Palaemon carinicauda
ATTGTCTGTAAGACAGTATCATACAAGTGACTGTTACGATGCATAATATATCATTTACGACTGTAAAAACACAAGAAAACGACATTAAAGATTATGCTGTAACAAATATCTAACGATTAAAATATCCCAAATAAGAAAACCCAGAGAAACAATCATTGTCGAAATTTTTTGAGGGACACACGCTACTGGTGGAAAAAAAAGGAATAAGTCATTTTTAACACAAACGATTCACTTGAATATGATAGCAATCGAGAACCTGATGATCAAAAAGTGTAATGGAATAAACTTAAACCTTTAAATCTTTCTTCAAGCATAAGACGTTTGAGTAAAATCATTAGTACATACTGGACGGTGACGTGCCTAGAGATCTAGAGACCCTGGGGTCCGAGTTAGTCGAGTCCTCACTATCCGTATTACCCTGGCGAGTTGGTGGTAATTTTTAATGTATACTTTAATAGGTTTATTTTCTACTTTTCTTACCATGATTTAGAGGGGTCCCTTTTCTTGGAAGCCAGGGGGCACTTTAAAAAAATCAGCTGCCCAGTCACCCGCCCACACCCTCAATAGCTACGCCACTGATGCTGAAATAATGAAACCATGAACAAGTGTATAAATGCTTCACAAAGAACTCAAGTGGTGATTCTTCTCTTTCACATTATTATTACAATTATTATTGGTTACTTAGCTACAACCCTAATTGGAAAACCAGAATGCTATAAGCTCAAGGTCTCTAACAGGGAAAATAGCCCAGTGATGAAAGGAAATAGGATAATAAACTACAAGAGAAGTTTATGAACATTAACAACATTAAAGTAATCTTTCATAAAAATTCTAAAATACCAAGAAGAGAAATATATAGGATAGTGTGTCCGAGTTTAACTCCAAGCAAGAGGACTCTACAACAGAGCAGAAGACCATGGTACAGAGGGTATAGCACTACCCAAGACTAGAGAACAATGGTTTGGTTTTGAAGTGTCCCTCGACTAGAAGAGTTGCATAAAGGGTTCTAACTTAAATTATCAAGGTATAATATTGGATGTAAGAATTTGAGCCACATGGCACGATGATGAAGGCAGGGAGAGCATTCAGTACCGTGTGGTTGCTGTGGCCCTATAAAGTAAAAGTTAATAGAGGTTGGATATCAATGCAGAAGAATGGGAGCAGAAGGATAAACTTAATGCATTAAGGAAACTGCAATGACCTTCAAGTAATGCCGACCTTGCAAAGTGTGAGGTGTTGCACTGGAATAATTTCCCCCTAGCGGATCGAGCTGTAAAATTTACAATTAAGCTTTTCCTTCATAAATTATGCGTTTAGAAGAACTATTAATCAATGATGTTTATTTGTATTGATAAAACATCAAATCATCTATAACTCTTGCACCTTGATATTTAAACGATTTAGTTTTATAATCAGTTATATAATTGGAGCAGGAAGTTATAATCTGGTGTGTATATCAAGAAATATTTTTATTATTATTATTATCATTATTATTACGTAAGCATGGAAAAGCAGGAAACTATAATCGCAAGGGCTCCAACAGGGAAAATAGCCAAGTGAAGAAAGATAATAAGGAAACAGATAGAATAGTCCACCTGAGTGTACCCTTAACCAAGAGAACTCTACCCCAAGACAGTGAAAGACCATGGTACAAAGATTATGGCACTACCCAAGACTAGAAAACCATTCTTTAATTTTGTAGTGTCCTTCTCCTAGAAGAGCTGCTTACCATAGCTAAAGAGTCTCTTCCATTGACGTTAAATACTCCCGAATGAATCTAAAACCATGTAGAAAAACGGGTACACATTCTCTTAGAATATGAAATCCCTGTAAATTCAGACCACGGCATCTCCTGCATAGGTAAAGGCTGGTATAAAACTTAATACGGCTTCCACTTCTTTTCAATTTTCAGTCTCTGTGACTATTGTCTCCTCTTCCTCTCAGAGAAAAGATGGCTGTTCACCTTAATGAAGAGACTTAACAATTCCTCGAATTAGGAACCATCTTGCCCTCCGGTTATTGGACTGCAAGTCAATTAGCGCTCTGCTCTCCCATACAGAGATGAAATACAGAGTGGAAAGGGTCTGATGGCATTAATTAACGTGTCACTCGAATTCCGAATAACTGAGAAGAGATTTAGAGTAGTCGTTGTGTTTTTTCTTCCATTTTCATTAAATCCTGCGCCTCCGCCTCTCGTTTGCTGTAGCAAAAAGGGGCGAAAGAGGATGTGACGGGAAAGAAATCATCGTTATTATTTTCTGGAGCGGTTGGCTTCTGGAGGGTGCGAGCCTTCAGGGAAGAGGTTGCTAATCGTATGTCCAACTACATAGGCATGTTTGTATGCATGTGTGTATGTACGCATGCAAGCATGTAGGTATGTGTGTGTATCGCATATATGCTGATACCCTCTTTTATGAATGTATGTATGTGTATGTCATCATCAGCCTCAGCCGTTACTAGTCCACTGCAGAACAGAGGCCTCAGACATGTCCTTCCACTTGCGTCCTTCTGTGCCAGTCCACACCCGCAAACTTCCTTAGTTGGCGATTCATCGTCTTCTCTTCCTTCCTCTCCTTCTTTTACAATCTCTCGGGACCCATTCTGTTAATCTGTTATAGACAACTGTAATATATATATATATATATATATATATATATATATATATATATATATATATATATATACATATATGTATATAATTATATATGTATATATATATATAATTATATATATATATATATATATATATATATATATATATATATATATATATATATAAAACTACCCAAACCCTGTGTGCTGTTATATAATTGTGTTCAGATATTTCTACATTGCACTTTAATCACAATCAAAGGTCTATAGATGTAAGTGTTAATGTATTGATCCTGCGTGAAGCAATACATTGGTCCAATCGCGTTTTCCACAGTACAAAGCAGTTTTGGAACTATTGAAAACAAAAATGCCATTTAACGGTTCCGTCGTTTTCCTCTTCCATGTCTGCAAACTTAATTTTTTCTTTTTGATTGGTTGATTTTGAGTTTTCTGGTATCCTGACATCGATCATTGACGCCGTATAGTTTGTCCTGAATAAATAAGAGGACATTCAATTTAAAGCCGTAAAAACGAAGATTATCCTTACAAATTAAATAGCATTTTGAGGACATTCTTCGGACTTTCTTCATTCGGGTGAACGAAAAAAAAAAAAAAAAAAAACGGAGCAGGATCGGGTGTAATATGGAGGAGAGGATGGGTTAATGGGATCATGCCATTTTTGGTGAGAACTGCCTTACACTAAGGCACTGTACGCATTGTCGCAATAAAACCAAAACTCTCCACTTTACCACAAGCCAAGGTTAAGAAGAAAACGACGAAGCCGTTAAGTGGCATATCTTTGAAAGAGTTACAAGACTTTTGTACTGTGGAAAACACGTTTGAATCGGTACGTTGCTTCACGTGGAGAATACTTTGAAGGTGATAGAAGTGTACACATCAAAAAATAGTTAAATACAATTATATGCCAGAATTCCGGTTTATTTTTGTTTTATGAGTGTGGGTAACCCCTCATCTCCCCTTTATACTAAAGAACATGTGTCTGGGTTGATATATATATATTTATATAAATATATATATATATATATATATATATATATATATATATATATATATATATATATATATATATATATATATATGTACACACACACACACACACATATATATATATATATATATATATATATATATATATATATATATCCTGTCAAGCTCTTGGCGAAAGAGGGAGTAGTCATACCCTGGAGACAGGCGGTACCCCGTGAAATACACTCGGAAACCGCATTCTCCCTCAAATTACCGACCCAGCGGGTTGTAGTTAGGAAAAGTGTGGGGGTGGGAAAGGTTGAATCTGTATGTGTATGAGTAAAAATATACTGTTCTCAGCCATATTTCAGTAAAATACAGGCGACCGTAATCTTACCATACATTATTATTATCTTTTACGGGTTGGTGACCGTAATATCACTCCTTTATGTCAATATATCCGTTTTTAAAGGGCAAATCCCTGGCAACATTTATTCCAAGACTTTTATCGTTTATTCTTTTTTTACGGCAAATTTTTAACAGTGTAGTATGCACATACCTATCCCTCACACAAGAAACATTCGTAGATTTCGAAGCATAAAAAACTCAATAATGGCAGGCATATATTATCAAAGCCTTTACCCTCACTGACAAAGTCAGGGAATACTAATTGTACCACCATTTTATATTCATCCATGACTGTATTGTGCGAGGTGGCTGTTAGGTACTAACAGAGAGGCGAGGTGAATGCAAGTGACTTCATTTAACAAGATAACGAGCATTTATACAAACGGTTGAGGGCAGCAATGTCATATATATTCAATTTGCAACACACTATGGTAAGCTTAAACAGGTTTTCAATGATCAGTGCAGGAGGCAGCGAGAACAAAACAAGAGCATTACAGTGTATGACCGTGTATAAAACACGTGCGGTACAGTATGTATGCTGCAGAAGTTTATAATGAATCTCAATAAATTCGTACTGGTGGCGAAAGAATGATGATGAATTTTGAGAAGAGTTTCGAAATTTCGTTTTCTTCTTTCAAGTAAAAAAAGAAAAGAAATCATGAAAATCCTTTTCTATAAGATTTCAAGCGAATCCAGGTCACAAATCGAATCAGATAGAAGTGACATGCAGTAACGGAGTGGCGTTAACGATATCTGAGGTATGGTTTCTCCGAATCTTTATCTTTTCGTTTTCTAGGTAACGATTTTATGACTATTTCCTAAGTAAGTGTGAAAGAGTGAGGGAGATTTTTTTCTGTATCTTATTGTTAGTGTTCATTTAAAGATACGCTTCATTATTTTATTGATATCTATTATCGTTACAGTTTAACATATATTCTTATACTTTACGGACATAGAAATATCATTATTACTAATATGATTACTAGAAGTATAAATATTGCAATCGATCTCCCAGTTCTAATATCTTCAACTAAACTACGAGCTACGTAACCTAAAAACTGTTCCACACATATGACATGTCAAACTTCGTAACCAAACAAACATTGCAATCTATATCTATTCAGTGAAAATAGTTTAATGCAAGTTGCAACACACTTCAACATGGCCGTGTGGCCTAACGGATAAGGCGTCGGACTTCGGATCCGAAGATTGCAGGTTCGAATCCTGTCACGGTCGTAATTGTCCTTAGTGTTTTGTGCATTTTAGAAAGAGTTTTCTTTATTTCACAGAGCTTCTTTATATTGAAGATTATGGAAAGGTATCCTCCACTATATCTGAAACGTCGTGAAATCTGATCAAATCTTGCATACATCAGGATTGTGATGTACAAACGTATCTTTTTCTAGTAATCAATATGATCAAGAACCAAGTGAGAGTAGGACCTGTGAAATGTAAATGTGAAACTTTCACCTCTATAGTTTTCTATACTCCAACATAAGATATATTTACATGCAAAATCCAAATAAGAAAACCAAACCATACATTTTTGGAGGCATAGACAAGTGAATCATAGAAACGAGACAGTGATAATGAATGGAAAAAAAACCAAAAAATGGGTGAGTGGAAACTAAAATGTAAAATATCAGGGTTAATATTAATCCTGCTAAGATATAAGAGCAAAAACGATCGTATGGGATTTAAACGTGTGTGCTTATCCACCTTGGAAACTTAATTGTGTCATTTAAAATAAACCTCTAACATATTACCTGAATATGTATCTTATAAGAAGAAGCCCGAAGGAGATTACCAAACCTTCTTTGGGTAAAAGTAGGAGAGGCAAGACATGCTCTCGAATTAAGCTGGCGAATTAGTTTTCCACATTTCCCCCTCAGGCAAACGCGTGATTGCAGTTTGAAGAAGACAATATTGGCTGCAGCGACTTTTCTCAGTTTTCAGGTCTCCTTCAGGGAATTCTAAAGATTAAGAACCTTGTCTCTTGAACAGCAACCCCCCCCCCAACCCCCTTTTGGGGTGGGGGAGGGGCAAGAATGTCCATGAAATGTTTTCCTGTCGATTGTACATTTATTTTGTTTGTATATTTGCCTAGCTGCTAGGTTGTCCTGTTCTTAGGATGTTATATAAACTTATAATTCCATAAGGATTCGTTCATATTTCTATGGATTAAAATGCCTTTGCTTTTAAATAAAAATGAAAGGATGTGTTGAAAAAATTTCGATTCATCTGAAAGAGGTTTTATCAGGTCATTTAGAATGCTGTAGATAGATAGATCACATGATAAAAAGGAGGAGCCCTGACTCATATTATGTACCAGGTAAAAGTAAGACGAAGTACAATTGATTTAAAGGAGGTTTCTACGACTTTAATAACATCGGAAATGTTTTGCAAACTAAATAAATGAGGCATGTTTTGTTTCATGATGTTCATAACAAACGACGTGCCGCATTTCCCAGCATTCAATCTGTGGAAATCGGTATCCCTATGATTACATACGTAAAGATCATTGACTGGCCAACTATGAAATTGTCTCCCTAGTTTTGCGATATCTGACTCGTAAAACTCCAAGCCTGATCGGTATTTGATTGTGTGACCAACTAGAAATGTCAGCCGCCTATGGCGCATATGCTTCTTAAACGCTCAAGTTGTAGGGGTTAGAGAAAGAAACCTCATCTTATAAGTATTTGATGAAAACCGGATGGCTAACACTTTTTAGTGTCACGCCCTTGAAGAGTGAAAGGAAATAATATACATGTGTATACACACACACGTGCATATATATATACACATATATACATATATCTATATATAGCTATATACATATATACATATATATATATATATATATATATATATATATATATATATATATACATATGTATATAAATATATGTGCCTTTATGTGTAGAAAGCAATAGAATGGGCAAGCTAATAGTATGCAGAATCTCTCGTTAGTATAATAGACAGTATGGGGTCACCTTTATTGATGTAGGAATAAAAGGGGACTGGGTAATGCGGTATGTTGTGAAATGGGGACATGAGAAGTTTGGTGAAGAAAAAAAGAGAACATCATACTTAGGTGTACAGGAGTTGGCTAAAATAATCAAGTAGAGCGTGACAAATAAAAGGGCGTTAAGTGGTAAAAAAAAAAAAAAGAAAAAAAAAAGGGGGGGGGGGCAAGTAATGAACTTGAACAATAGAAATATATTTCAAAGACGAATAACCCCAGAACGTATCTAGATTAACGGATAGATGAATCCTAGAATAACATGTAAATAGAGAAAAACTGTCAGAAGAGACCAGTTCTATGGGTCGATGTAGTGAGCCTTTTGAAGAGTAGTTGAATATGAAGGGTAGAAGAGTGGCAGAGATAAGTAATGTAAGAGTGGAAAGGGTTAGTAGTATAAGTTTGAGAGTGCTTGTGGAAGTGGCTGTTCTTCGTGTAAAGAGGACAATTAGAAGGTTGAAAAATGAAAAACCCTTAGAAGTTATTAGGATAACAAGTGAGAGGCTTTATCGTTAAGGCGAAACTGTGACAGAAGGGCTAAGCAGTGTCATAGAAGTATGTTTGAATAAAGGAAGGATTCCAAAGTGATGGGTGTAGAGCATAATTGCTTCTTTTATGAAAGGATAAAGGTCGTAGAAGAGACTAAGAATTATGTGGACATTTAACAGAGAAGATTTAATGTAGGATAGTGATTCAAAAAGTAAGACAGAGGGTAGATAGATTACAGTAATAAGGCAAGAAAAAATGCTGATTTACTGATTTACTTATTATTATCAATTGCTAAGCTACAACCCTAGTTGGAAAAGCAGAATGCTATAAGCCCAGGGGCTCCAGCAGGGAAAATAGCCCAGTGAGGAAAGGAAACAAGGAAAATTAAAATATTTTAAGGACAGTAACAACATTGAAATAAATAATTCCTATATAAACTATAAAAACTTTAACAAAACAAGAGAAAGAAAAATTAGATACAATAGTGTGCCCGAGTCTACCCTCAAGCAAGAGAACTTTAATCCCAAGAACAATGGTTTGATTTTGGAGTGTCCTTCTCCTAGAAGAGCTGCTTACCATAGCTAAAGAGTCTCTTCTACCATTACCAAGAGGAAAGTAGCCACTGAGCAATTGCAGTGCAGTAGTTAACCCCTAGGGTGAAGAAGAATTGTTTGGTAATCTCAGTGTTGTCAGGTGTATGAAGACAGAGGAGAATCTTTAAAGAATAGGCCAGACTATTCGGTGTATGTGTAGGTAAAGGGAAAGAACCGTAACCAGAGAGAAGGATCCAATGTAGTACTGTCTGGCCAGTCAGAGGACCCCATAACTCTCAAGCGGTAGTATCTCAACGGACAGCTGATGCCCAGGCCAACCTACTACCTCTAAGGAAGAGTGTGTATGGAAATAAATATATGAAACGTTTGGGATTAAAGAGAAATACTTCACTATAAGTATATGAAAGGCTTACGATGGAGCTCATAATGATACTATGATAATTCCATGCGAATGAATGAGCTACTAAGAAAAGCTTTTAGAGTATTCTTGCTTGAGAAGGGGCACAATATTCTATCGGATTTCTCTTCCTCTGGTTTTCTTGAAGTATTTATAGTTTATATATGAAAGATCTATTTTAATGTTAATAAATTGTTTTTAAAATATTCTATTTAATTGTTCATTTTATCTCTTGCAGTTTATTTTCTTATTTCCTCTCCTCACTAGCTATTTTTCCCTGAGAGAGCCCTTATAAGGCTTATAGTACCCTGCTTTTATAGCAAGGTTTAGCTAATAATAATAATAATGATAATAATAATAATAAAAAGAATAATAATAATAACAATAATAATAACAACAATAATAATAATAATAAAAATGATAATAATAATAATAATAATAATAATAATAATAATAATAATAATAATAAAATGGTCTGTTTTCATGAAAGCAAAATAAAGTAATTGTCAGCATATGCCGAAGGTAAATTAGTAAGAACAAGGTATGTTATGGCTCTATGGTTATCTTATAGTGAATGGCGATGCGTGAAGTCATAAAAAAAAAAAAAACAATAGAATTAGGTCCAAAGTCGTGCAAAATGAAAATGTATCGCAGATAATGTGAGTGATGGAGTTACACAACTTACTGAGGTTAGCAGAGACACTGCGTCCAACTCCGAAAGAATCTGAAAATTTTAAACGTAGATGCAAACAAGCAATTATATTAGTGTAACTGGCGACATTAGATGGGAAAAAATTTGATATGGAAAGTAGAGAGATGGAAAAAAAAAATTAGATTTGTATAGGTATTCAATACTGGTGCTAAATTCAGCAAATGATAATACGATAAGAGAAGATCTTATTCACCTAATAGAAAATAAAATGAAGATAGTATAGTGTGTGAAAATAAGATTTTGAATACCGTACAACATGGAATCAGAGTTCGCATTATGAAAAATGATAGTAGAGTCAGTTACACTTTCTGGAGAAGAGATGCAGAGGCTGCATAAAAACAAAAGCTAAAGGTCAGGAGAAGAATTGTTGGTATATTATGCGTAAAAACAGAAATCATAAGAATAAAGAAATATATAATTTACAAAAATATAGCAAACGGTTAAATGGTGTGAAAGCCTGAAAGACTGGAACTATGACTTTATATAGGTTATGAGGTAAGAAATCGAAGAGGATAAGTGGGGGAAATATATACCTGATTCGGCAGTGCAAGGGGTGAGGAGGGAATAATAATAATAATAATAATAATAATAATAATAATAATAATAATAATAATAATAATAAATCTTAAATTCCAATTTAACATTGGTTATTCTCATCAAAAAAAAAATGAAACAATTGACACTTAAAAGTAGCTGAAAAGGTTATATATAAGATGGATGATAGTACCTTCGGTACAAGTGAGAATGGTACATTGGCTGCAAGGGGTTCTACCGAGGCGTTCTACACACTTCTGATGGACCTTTGGCGATGGTGTAAGAATTTTCTTATATCAAAGAGA
>NC_090761.1:13923633-13958633 GCF_036898095.1 Palaemon carinicauda
TCAAACCAGATTAATGTTTTGGTAATATCGAAAAGAATTAATATATTACCAATATTCAGTACCGCATATCATGCCCTAAGGAAGTGTGCTTTATATTTTATTCTAAATAATACCTATATATATTGGGTAAGGTTTACGTATGAAACTATTTCTTTCAAAAGCGTGCAAAATTTTAGTATGTTTTGATTATAAAATTTCGACTGAAATATGAGGGGAAAACAGTTTTACCACGAAATTATGTTTTGACCAACATGTAAATACTTTTTGTAGAGAACTCATTATTCTTAAAAAAAAATAAAAGAAAAGAAAAAATTTTGCTGATTACAATATAAAATGGCTACAATAGACACCAATCATACTGAGTGAGAACAGCGATAACTTCAAGTACTAGAAATACTCGTTTTTGACTTACAATCTGTGAGCTTCTTCGTGAATATAAAAAGTAATAATACGCAATTTATTCTAAACGGAATATAATACAAACGATGGCTATTGCTATCAAGCAGAAAAGAAGATTAGATTTAGAGAAAATGTGAGGAAAGTTAGAAAGCTCAGTTAATGGAAACTGATAAAATATTTGAAGAGGCCAGGGATGATAGAAGTTTCGAGAAATATTAGTTAACAAAATATCCTCTTAAAATTCCTATCACTTGTGCAAAGACGTTTGGGTTTTTTTCAGATGAAAATATCTATCGACATGGGACTACTGATCTCCATTCTTTAATCTACCCCTTATGGTACTGAAATTAGAACTGTAAATTTAAAATAATTGAATCATACACTTGATTCCTGATAAGCATTATGCTTAGAGAAATCTACTTGAATCTTATAATACCAATTTAAGAACATTGACAGTAGTGGATTTTCGATTTGTACTAATTGACTGCATTGGATTTTATACGATAATTCAAATATTGATTAAAAGGAATTTGAATTTCAGTTTTTCCAGGTAAAGGTCAGCACACAATTACAAAGTGTTTTTAGTGCGTCTGGGTAAATCATATACAATGCTCATACGAATCGAGGTATAGTACCTTTGTTATTTCTAATCTTTATCATCTTGAACACTTGACTAAAGCGGATCAGTAGTAGTGTAATATGTAGGCTATTAGGCTGAAAATGGGCACTAACATGTAGGATATGAGGCTGAAAAAATATGCACTATTGTGTAAGATATGAGGCTGAAAAAAGGCACTAATAAATATGATAAGAGGCTAAAAATAGGAACTAATATGTAGGATATGAAGCTGAGAATGGACAAAAATATGTAGGGTATGAGGCTGAAAATAGGCACTAATATGTAGGGTAGGAGGCTGAAAATAGGCACCAATATGTAAGGCATGAGGCTGAAAATAGGCACTAATATGTAAGGTATGATGCTGAAAATAGGCACTAATATGTAAGGTATAAGGCTGAAAATAGGCACCGATATGTAGGGTATGAGGCTGAAAATAGGCACTAATATTTAGGGTAGGAGGCTGAAAATAGGCACTAATATGTAGGATATGAGGCTGAAAACAAGGCACTAATATGTAGGATATGAGGCTGAAAATAGGCACTAATATGTAGGGTATGAGGCTGAAAATAGGCACTAATATGTAAGGTATGAGGCTGAAAATGGGCACTAATATTTAGGGTATGAGGCTGAAAATATGCACTATTATATAGGATATAAGGCTGAAAATGGGCACTAATATGTAGGATATGAGGCTGAAAACAGGTACTAATATGTAAGATAAGGCTAAAAATAGGCACTTTGTAGGATATGAGTCTGAAAATAAGCACTAATATGTAATTACATATGAGACTGAAAATAGGCACTAATATGTACGATATGAGGCTGAAAATAGGTACTAATATGTAAGATATGAGGATAAAAAGATGCACTTTGTAGGATATGAGGCTGAAAATAGGCACTATGCAAGATATGAGGCTGAAAATAAGCACTAATATGTAGGATAAGAGGCTGAAAATAGGCACTAATATGTCGGACATGAGGCGGAAAATAGAAATAGGCATTAATATGTAGGATATGAGGCTGCAAACAGGAACAGCCAACTGAAATGCAAGTGGATACTTTGTCTTCTTCTTCTTTGTCTACATCTTTTCCCACTTCTAGTGATAGACAATTATAAGGGAGGATACTTATAATTGTCTATCACTAAAATTTCATTATCAAGATGAATTGCACTTCATAGTCCACACACATTATCTGTCTATTTTACCATATAGCATAATTAGGTGAGAAGGGACGTATACTGATACAATTTATATAAATATCTATATATAGACATACACACAGATACACACAAACGCATACATACACACACACATATATATATATGTATATATACAAACTAAATATATATATATATATATATATATATATATATATATATATATATATATATATATATATATATATGCCTGATTAAAAGGCAAATATTAAAAAGCTATTTGAGATTATTAGACAATTAAAATTATATTTGAAAATCATAGCGCTTGGTACGTGATACATATTTTTACAACGAGCCCATTTTATGTTTTGAGAATTCAATATAGATGTACAGAAAAAGCTAAATGAAAATGCAGTATCTCAGTATTACATAAAAAGAATTTACTGGCGATTAATGTCATTGAAAAAAATTAACAGATCTGCACCTGTATCTAAAAAAAAAAAAAAGATTCGTATGTAATTAGTTTCATTAAGACAGGAAAATATTTGATATAAAAAACCTCCGATGAAATTCTCATTTTTTTTAATGTCATATGTTCGAATCATCCATCAGTTTGTTAATGCTCACTCAAGAAAAAAACAGAGAAAAAGCAAATTCAAAATTTACATATACAAATGAGTAGTTATCACCTGCTATACCTTGGGGTGCGAAATCAAATTAAGATTCATAGATACCAAGAGGAAACTTAAATGCAATGAAAAATGGTGCAACATCCCCCCCCCTCAAAAAAAAAAAAAAAAAAAAAAAAAAAAAGACAAACTTTTTACAAAACATACACCTGAACCAAGATCTTAATATCCAGTAAAAGACACCACTAAATTGTCATAGATACTATACGTTTATCCAAGAAAACATAATGAACAAATAACGAATAATTCTCTCACCACCTTCAATTTAATTAAAAGAACTAGTTGAATATAGAATACAGTAATCAACCAGACCATTCCCCTTCTACGTTAACAAACATGTATCTAAATTGTTAATGAACATTTCGAAAAAAAAATCACATAGTGGGCCATTATATTAGGTTCTGGCCTTTCATTATACTCCGCTTGTTGGATGAACAATGCTTTATATATCAGAAAAATCATGGGAATATATCAGCCTTGATTAACATTTCCAATGGATCAATCAGCCAGTGAGGGATGGGTTAATTTGTATTTTTTACCTGGAAATATTGGCCCGGTTCATAGTTTTGTTCATTAACTATCCGCGGGACCTCCTCTCTTAATAGACAATTCTCTCCTAATAGATAGTTACTAGATATGTGTGTGTGGTCTATTGATTAAATTTTTACAGTTATTTATGAATATTTATTAGCCACAATGACATGCTAACGTCCCGATTTCCTTTCAAATTATATATACACCTGTCTTTATAAAGTCCGAGCTCGAATTCTGCCAAAGGAATTAGAATTTTTTATTGTACTGCACGCGTTTCATTCACACTCATACCCTGCAATACTATTGCTTTTTTTATCTCTCGTTCTCTCCAGCACTGATAATAGAAAAACCTGTTTAAGCCTGCCATTGCATAGTTTACAATGTTTGTATTTTTGTACCATTGCTACCCTCAACTGTTTGTATATAGGCTCGTCATCTTGTTGAATAAACTTACTCATCTCACCTCGCCTCCCTGTTAGTACCTAAAAGCTACCTTGTGACATTGTTACAATTCATTCGCATACTTTTGTTTAAAAATCATAGTAGAAAGTTTATCCAAAGTGTGTGAAGAAATCGAGAACCTACAAAAGCATTTTGGATATCACAAAAACATATAGAATGGGTAAAAACAAAATAGCAAATCCTATAACTATACAGCAGAACCAGATATAATAAGAGCATTCTGAACCATTCGAAATAAGTACCCTTCTGCAGAGTAATCTATAACCCTTGGGACTCCTCACCTGTGCGGTATATATAATTATTCTTGAACGCACAACGATGATAATCTTAGCCTCTTTCACTTAAGCATTGTTCCATTAAAAGAGTAAAACTTATTGGATCAAAATAGAAATAGGTCATGAAACAACGAATCAAGACTCAAGGAAATCGAAATAAAGTTTGTTTCCTATTGTTTCGGAATGAGATAGATATTTCGTAGACAACTGGACATAAATTTATTGTTTCCATAAGTCCAATGGATTGGATTTATGAAGTCATATGATCCTGCACTGGCGTCGGGTAGGTTAGATAAATAGACTCTTGTAATATGCCTTAACTCATTTAAAGAGCGATTTCTTGATCTCTCAATCTTTTCTTTTTTTTAAACATTGTCAAAAAATAGATCATTTGCACTATTTTATCACTCGTTATCTTCTGAGAAAGAAATGATTGCATTACAATACTAAGTCTGTCTATTAATCTGTATGCTAAACGTCTTTACTTCATTTTCAGATATCTATAAAATCTGTTATTTCAATCTTTACAACTACACATATGTTAAATTATTAATTATCTTTAGAGGTTTTATCTTCTCTTTTTCATTCATATTGATAATCCTCCTTCAAAATGCATAAATAAAGTTAGCTAAATAATCTACAAATGCATTTAATATTTTTTCCATTAAATCTCCCTCTTGTAATCCAGATATTGTCTTCCTTGTTTCACAACTGAGATCTGCTGATATCTAATAATCATAGTTTGTAATTGTTTTCTATGTTACCGTTTATTTCTCCATCTTTCTGGAATCCATTAGCTCTCAGTTTTCATCTTAGAATAGTAATTATGCTTTTCTAGTGTTGCAAATCATTCCCTGTTGTATCAATGAACAGCATTAGAGTATTAAGCCACATACTTGGACGTGCTAACTCTTGTGTTTTTCTATTCTAACACCATCAGAAATGCTGTATCAAAGTGTACATCAGAAATCATATTCCAAAGACATTGGACTTTACAAAATCCCATTCCTTGATTGAGATAAATCCTACATGAGATTTACAAGAACATAGCTTTTCTAAAAGATAATTCCGCAAACATTTTTGGTAAATACGGTCAGGAAAATTCACTATCTTCAATCATGGAAATTATTCAAAGCATTGGATCATCAGATTCATAAGTCTAAAGACAGAATCTGTCCTGATCATGCAACAAATAACCCAGATTTCTTCCAATCTTTCAATCATCATTAAAACGAATTGAGAAAGTTAATACCTCAGCAGAGACCTTGTCTAGAAAGTGTGGTCTATATATCTTACTTCAGTGTATCTGTTATACCATTACTCAACTGTAAGTGGGGAACAGCTGTTAATAAAATATAAAACTAAATTAGACTTATCTCGTGTTTTGCTGACAACAATTATCATATTCAATTTTATCTTATCAGATAATTTTCATGAATATATGTATACATGTAAGTGTAAAATCCACAGGAAACCGGGAAGGGAAAGACAAGGTACCAAGCGCTTTCGTGTATTACGTACATTTCTTTAGGGTACTTTGTACTTTGTACCCTGAAGAAGTGTACGTAATACACGAAAGCGCATGGCACCTGACACCTGTATCCAGTGGATTTTACACTTAAATATTTGTCAAACACACACACACACACAATGTATATATATATATATATATATATATATATATATATATATATGTGTGTGTGTGTGTGTGTGTGTGTGTGTGTATATATATATACATAGCCTACATATAAATAGATTTGTGTGCATGTGTGCAGAAATCACGAAAGTTGACACGTAACTAACAATGTTCGTAGGTTGATGTCCATAATAAGGCGAAAGCAATAACTCCAATCAATCTTTTTCTCTTTCAGTTTCGTGGCCTTAATATATATATATATATATATATATATATATATATATATATATATATATACACACACACATATATATATATATATATATGTATATATATATACACACATATATATATAAAAGTGACCATTTCATGCAATATTGAGATTATGAAACCAATAAATCCTAAAGAATTAAAATAGTATCAGTTAATATTTCATGACCAGTCAACTATTTCAAGACCAATGTTCCAGACTGATAAGAAAAACAAAAGCCACCAGGTTCTTTAATCTCAAGTTATGCTTCCAATCAAATGAGAGAGAAACAAAATTAATACACCCGCCCTTGTACCTTCCTGGTCTTCATTACCACAGAGGTATAAATCACATCCTCTCATTTCTTCCTCGCATATTCTGTGTCCCGGGGTTCATTAGAATCTCCGCTCATTCTTACCAAAGAGGTAAAAGAGCTTTTTTCATTAGGGAATTTCTTTTGAACTCTTCGTCTTTTGTGGCATGATGTTCTCTGACTTCATTTTGGAATGAATCTATTCTCAACTATTTCTACCCCCACCAACGAAGTTGGAAGGGGGTTATGTTTTACCCCCTGTTTCTTTATGTGTGTTTATTAGTTTGTGCATTACCTTGTTACCCTGCATTGCAAGTTGGTTTGTTTTAACGTTGTTCATTACATTCTTTAAAAGAATATAAGTTATAAGTACACGTACGGCACTACACAAGGGCTCTTGGTAAGTACAGTAAAATTGCATTAGATAGCCGTAAGAAACTCCATATGCAGTAAAAAGGTGCTCTGTCTTTAATTCGTTAAGAATATCAACCTCCATCGATATTACCCTACTCTAATTATTACGGTGAATTATATATATATATATATATATATATATATATATATATATATATATATATATATATATATATATATAGTGAATTATATATATATATCATATATATATATATATATATATATATATATATATGTGTGTGTGTGTGTGTGTGTGTGTGTGTTTGCAAGTGTTCATATGTTTCTTCACGGGGTTTTGTGAGTAATCTGTTTCATTCTTAATTATTATTATTATTATTATCATTATTATTATTATTATTATTATTATTATCATATGCTAAGCTACAACCCTAGTTGGAAAAGCAGGATGCTATAAGCCCAGGGAAAATAGCCCAGTGAGGAAAGGAAATAAGGAAAAATAAAATATTTTAAGAATAGTAATAACATTAAAATGAATATTTCCTATATAAACTTTAAAAACTATAACAAAACAAGAGGAAGAGAAACTAGAGAACTCTAACCCAAGACAGCGGAATACCATGGTACAGAGGCTATGGCACTACCCAAGAATAAAGAACAATGGTTTGATTTTGGAGTGTCCTCCTAGAAGAGCTGCTTACCATAGCTGAAGAGTCTCTTCTACCCTTACCAAGAGGAAAGTAGTCACTGAAATTAGAGTGCAGTAGTTAACCCCTGGAGAGAAGAATAGCTTGGTAATCTGTGTTGACAGGTGTATGAGGACAGAGGAGAATCTATAAAGAATAGGCCAGACTATTCGGTGTCTGTGTAGGCAAAAGGAAAGAACCGTAACCAGAGAGAAGGGTACTATGTAGTACTGTCTGGCCAGTCAAAGAACCCCATAACTCTCTAGCGGTAGTATCTCAACGGGCGGTTGGTGCCCTGGCCAACCTACTACCTTAAAATTGTTAATATTGATTCAGGTGTTAAACTCCTACGCTAAAGCTTTTCTTTGATATTCTACTTTAATAGTATAGCTAATTCAAGTAAGATGCATTTTAGTTTCGTCAATACGGGCTGCCCAGAAAATGTGTGAAAAGCGAGATTTCTTCATAGTATATGAACGGAATATAGACTATTAACCCAAATGTTTCACCAATTGATAAGTTAAATCAGTAAACCCATTGCCCATACATATGCTTCCGTTATTTCTTATATACTACACCTTTCAAAGGATTGCTTCAATTTTTTTTATTATATATATATATATATAGTATATATATATAGTATATATATATATATATATATATATATGTGTGTGTGTATAAATAAATAAATATATATATATATATATATATATATATATATATATATATATATATATATATATATATATATATATATATATATATGTAATGGGATTTTTAATCTAATATTGACTCCTTAAAGTTGCTATGGCCCAAGTATCGCAGAGCTAATGTGTGAAAACCACGCCTTGCCTTAACCTATATCTTTAAACTTCTTTACATTTATTCTAAACTCCAGCTTTTTATTAAAATTTGAATTTTGTACATCGAATCTACAATAATGTCTATTTGTCATTCTGTCTATTGCTTTCCCACCATAAAATATATTTCTTCACACTTCCAATATTTTATGATGTCGAATCCCAATCCTCATTTTGCCCATTTTCAAAATCAAACCTCTGGAAGCTGTAGTATCTTCACCTGCTTTAAACAGAGGTATGTTAGAATGGCCTGTCTCACAGATTATTATTAATATTTTGTGGGATGTAAAACCTTCAAATATTATGTCCCGTAGGTGTGATCTTCATAGCCAATGGTTTGTGGACTGAAAAATCAGGTGGACATCACGTTTCCGAGAATAAAACCAATTTAATGTCGTTTAACAAGAACCAACCCAAAAATGATCTCCCTGCCAATGACCTATAGTCAATTCTTCTTAGTGAAGCAGATTTGCACCGACTAGCAGGGGTGCCCTTTTAGCTCGAAAAAGTTTCATGATCGCTGATTGGTTGGACAAGATCCCTCTAACCTATCAGATAGCAGGAAACTATTCCGAGCTTAAAGAGCACCGCCGTGAGTCAGTTCAAATGCGCCTCATTAAAAAAAATGGGTATAGATGGTTTAAGTTCTAAAAGCCATGCATGTATCAATTAACACAAGCACTCTGCCACTTTGCAAGATAACAACAGACTCACCTATGTGGAAATTATCACTAAAATATTCAGCCGCTTTCACATTTCAAGCTAGATAGTGTGTTGAAATTCAGATAAAATCATATAAATATATTTTACATTCTTGTATATAACATTCAATTTTCAATTATTCAAAACTTCATAGCATTAGTTTTCCTGCAAGATAGCAATATGATATAAGACTTTGCATTTATCTTTTATGTGTCCCTGCTGATAGCCACAATTTATTGGCTATGAAAACTTCCGGCAAAACATTGAATGAATAAAACAGCAGCAAAGTAGCAACTTCTGTCTTTCATTTCAAAACTTTTCCCTTGAAAAGAAAGAAAAAAGAAAGACAGGAAATTTAAAGTGGTACATCGACTTGTCATTGTTTCTAGTTGAAATTATACTATCCACCCCTAAAAGCATCAACTGCAGCTGATTCTAGTCCACTACAGGACAAAGGCCTCAGACATGTCCTTTTTCCTATCTGGTGTGATGCCATTTTCATCATTACTCTAGCCACTGCAGCTTGGTGATGGTGGGAGAATTTCGTCTGATCGCTCACAGCAAAGCAACCTAGTATGCATAGCCTGACCAGTACAGCATAGCCTGACTAGTACAGCTTTGCTGATCATGGCGATACGCCAACCCTTTCACCACGTTAAGGTATATTCTACATGACCTACTAAATACTGACATATATAACCAGTTTTACTTAGATATAGAATATGAGAAGGAAAATAAGGTAACTAAAAAAAAGACAAATGCATATCATTAAAAGTTAGTCAGCTGGAAGAAAATGATTGTCACATCATTTTGCAGTACCATACACAGTTGATTGCTTTTATAAGATGATAATCTCGCTGACAGTTTTTTAATTAAAAATGGTTTCCGTGATTAAATTTCCATTCCTCTGGGAAATAAGTAAATGGTTTTCCAATCGCTATGTTCGAAATTGCGAATGCATCATCATTATAATATTATCTGTCAGATAAAACGCCCCTTTTGGTGGTAGGCATCTTTTTTCCTGAATAGACTTATAAATAGAAGTAAAAAATGGTTATTTAGAGGCTATAGGGAAGCATGCACCTTCAATAAACAAGACTATTACAAGAATTGATTGGATCATTCCATCGTGTATTAAATTACATTTGGATTCAAATGATGATATGGAACTAGTTAACTGTTAATGTTTATAGGTAGTAAATTGGCCTGGGCACCGGCCACCCATTGAGATACTACCGTGAGAGAGTTATTGGGTCCTTTGACTGGCCAGATAGTACCACATTGGATCCTCTCTGGTTACAGCTCATTTGGTCTTTGGCTACATATACACCGAATAGTCTGGTCTATTCTTTCCACATTCTCCTTCGCTCAAGAGGTTAACTACTGCAATGTAGTTGTTCAGTGGCTACTTTCCTCTTGATAAGGGTAGAGGAGACTCTTTAGCTATGGTAAGCAGCTCTTCTTGGAGAAGGAAACTCCAAAATCAAACCAATGTTCTGTAATCTTGGGTAGTGCAATAGCCTTTGTACCATAGTCTTCCACTGTCTTGGATTAGCGTTCACTGGTAAAACCTTTTATGTTGAATAAAACCAAAATACTAAATTTATCAAAAGTAAAACTAAAAGAAATGAATTGAATAACGAAAGTGATGAAGTGGTTGAGGCATATGAGGGCACAATACTTAAGATGAGAGCATCTCTAGAAGATCCCACAGCTTACAAATCAAATATTTGTTGACTTTCAGAAAGTGAAAAAAAAAAATTGACATATTAAACTAATGAGATTCATAGGGAAAACGGTTTCAAACACCTAATGATTTATTGATTATCATAAAATGAAATTGAAACAAAAACGGTCCGGGAAAGGTTAATGTACACTGACAGGGGAAAAATAGTGTTCATTAGAAACATTTTTAAAAATCAACTAAAAAATAGGGGGAACTGGCACGTTGAAAGGGTAAACCTAGAGACGTTAACGTGTTCAGTAACTTTATTTTAGACACATTTCAGTTTTATATTGTGAAAGAACTAGAGTTCAATGTTCCATTTAATGTGTAAGATACAGGACTATGCGTATCTTGTTCTATGCCGCCTACAATAGTTTTCAAAAAGAAATCGCAGACGTTTTCTCTGTTTTGAATAGCGAGTGATGAAATCAATTAACAAGAGATTAATTGTTGAACCAGTCCTGCTTATTAAATATATGAAGCCTCTGAATGAACAATTAACATCTCTGTTGCAGACGATACAATTATAAAACCGACTGTGAAAAAGGTCATGATATATGTAAATACATATTCCAACAAATTAGAGACTTAATTGACACATTAACCATGAATGATATTAGCTGCTGATATTATAATTGGAAAATAAAGTGGCCAAGATGGTGGTTTATCAAAACAATAATATTGTTAGAGCAACATCAAAATAAATATAATTCACTTTATGGATATGAGTTCCAAATCCCTTAGAGAACACTCCGGCTAGTGACTAGAAGGCATTGAAGCTAGGAGCATTAATAATTTACAATAATGGATAATTAAATTAATCTAAATATTGAGACCCATACTTTCAATGGCAATCTTCCGGCCTTTATTGGTAGAGACTGTATCAAATAATTCAAATTTAGAAGATATTGATATTTTGAGTAAATGTGTCCTTTTGTCTCCAGATACCGTTGCCTCAATAATGAGGATTAGGCCTGGCCAACAATAATCTTCCTTAGAATATGGAAATGCGTAAAAGAATATATAAAAGAACTCCGATTACCACGTTTTTATCGTTAAAGCTATACGAGCAAACATGAAATATAAAAATGTTACCTAGATTATGACGATTTCTAATTGGTATTAAAAAGTCACTTTAGTCTGGTTGAATTAGTTCAGCCGTTAATGTTTCTAAACCTTGTAGATAAATTTATAGACTTGGAGCTGCTTAGTTATTCAAATATCAAAATAGCGATATATATATATATATATATATATATATATATATATATATATATATATATATATATATATATATACACACACACACACACATACATACATGCATGCATGCATGGATACACACAATTTTATATAAACATATATATATATATATATATATATATATATATATATATATATATATATATATATAACGGATTTTGAGCGAAGCGAAAAATCTATTTTTGGGTGAGATGGCCATGTCGTCCTGATGGAAGTTCCTATAGGGTAGCTTCCTAGGGTATATTACAACTACGGCGATATTCCCAGAGAATTTACCTTAAGGTACCAGAATTCTAACTCCTGGAGCGAATATCCCTCCTGAAAGGGATATCGCGACATATCAGAGGACGTATTCTTGACACGCCCACATGGCAATCTGCACCCTGACAGAGATTTCGTCTGGTAGGGGAAATTGGCAAGAAACGAATTCGGGAAAGAAAAAAGGGGGAGCCGCTCCCAAGGCTCCTTATCTCCCGTTTCGTAAGCGTGCCTGGCGCCAATCCTGGCGCCATCTGTATTCCTTGTAGCGAACACGAGGTGCTACAGATACTGTATGTAGGGAGGGGTCCTACAGCCCTTTCTTAGAAAGGCAAGGGCGGGTCCATCAGGACGACATGGCCATCTCACCCAAAAATAGATTTTTCGCTTCGCTCAAAATCCGTTTTTTGGGCTCAAGCCATGTCGTCCTGATGGAAGTATACCAGAGCATTACTGTATCTGTGGATTCTCAGAACGTGCCGTACTCCCCGGAGGTAATTTTTCCCCGGTCGACTAGACCTAGAGACCTAAGATGTTACCGATATACATCTTTTCAACTAACTATAAACCATGTTAGAGCTTCCTGCCCCCTACAGGGAAGAGTCCTACTAGACTCTGGAAAAGTCTCGAAGAGTACATATACCTATGTATGAATACCAGGCAAGCTAATATAGTGGTCTCGCCCTATATTAAGTAAAGCATAGTTTGTAAAGAACCACTGCGTCAATATGAAATATCGACCAGTTCTCCGCACAATACTTGTATTGGACAAAGGTTTATATCCGCATAGGAGGAAACTAGTAAGACCGCCATCGTCCCCTTATGGGACGGAGTCCTCCCGTTAAGGGAAAGCATAAACCAATGCAACATAGCTTGCATAAAGGAACAATTCTATTAGAATTATCCCAGATAAGGTACATAGAATGAATGCTCAATTATACCAATAAATTGACACAGGTGAAGGAGACGCAAGGTTCTCAAGAACAAGTTCATTGACAGACAATAAACAGACAGGTTAACCACAATTATATATATATATATATATAAGAAGAGGATAACCCAAAACTTTAAGCATAAGTATGATAGTAAACAGAACTTGTTTATCTGAAGGAAAAAACATTAAATGCCACTTTTAAGATACCGAGGTATCAAAGTCATAAAAGTCTGTATTACAAATCAATGACATTAGCGTTAGAAACGCTCGGCACACATGTCTGCACTTATGCTAGGTTCACCTTTGGAAATGGAACAGTCTACATGGGCAATTCAGTGCCCTCACTTAGTTTGTAGTACAGTATGTAACTACACACTCACCCTGGAATTAATCGTCCCAATTAAAACCTCTGTTCCTAGCAGAGTTAAACAGTAGGGTTAACGACGCGACCCACTGCTACCACAGATCTCTTTAGTTCCTCTACTTGCTTCGCATAGTGGCGAAAGAACACTCTCACTCTGGAAGACTTCCAGCCAGTGTATGAACGGAGATGTTCAAAATCCATACAATTAAAGAAATTTAAGGATGAGGCAACTTTCCTCGGATCGTGACCTGCGGGTGTACTGTCAGGATCCGCTCTGCGAATAAAATATGTGATTTTCGCTCTGAGTTGATTCAGAGATAAATTTGAGCCTGATGTTTCTCCCCTGAATAGTTGACCACCCTTGAAGTCTGAAGTTCTATGAAGATAGACCTTTAGGCATTCTACTGGACATAGAGATGCATCTTCTTTCAGAGGGCAGATTCTCCAGGGACCCCACCTGTTGGTGGGTAACTCATTCTTGGCGAGAAACGTAGGATCCGGAAACAGGTTCAGTTCTCCCCCATCCAGGAACTGAACACGACCTGCCTCTCTCGAGAGGGCTACAATCTCACTAACCCTGGCCCCGGACGCGAGTGCAAATAGGAAAATAACTTTTTGTGTCAAATCCTTTAACGCACACTCTTCATTGCTCAACAGAGAAGCGAAATGAAGAACTTTGTCTAAAGACCATGAAATGGCCTTTGGAGGTGCTGAAGGTCTGAGCCTAGCGCAGGCTTTCGGAACTTTATTAAAGAACTCGTTACCTAGGTCGACCTGGAAGGCATATAGAATGGGTCTTGTCAAAGCAGACTTACACGCTGAAATCGTGTTAGCAGCCAATCCTTGACCATGGAGGTGGATGAAGAAAGATAAGCAGAAGTCTGTCGAGATCTCCTGCGGATTCTTTGCCTTGACAAAGTCCACCCATTTTCTCCAAGATGAATCATATTGCCTTCTAGTAGATTTGCACTTATATTCCTCTAGGAAGTCTATGCTGGCTTTCGAAATCCCGAAACGCTTTCTCACCGCTAGGGAGAGAAAATCATGAGCTGCAGGGTCTGGATTTACTGTAATGAAGCGCAGACAGTCGACTTCTGGACTCGCTGGGTCAGAACTGGATCTGGTAGCGGTACAAACTTTAGCTGTAGTTCCAATGCCAGGGGGAACCACACGCTGTTCGGCCACTTGTGGGCTACTATTGCCGCTACCCCCTTGAAGGATCTCAGTTTGTTGAGGACCCTCAACAGAAGGTTGTGATGAGGGAACAGATAAATCCTGGGCCCTCTGTTCCAGTTGAGGGACATCACGTCCACTGCTTCCGCTAAGGGGTCCTCGTACGGGGACACGTACAGGGGCAACTTCTTGTTGTCTTTCGTCGCAAAGAGGTCTATCTGCAGTTCTGGGACTTGATTCAGAATGAAGGAGAATGATCCTGCGTCTAAGGACCATTCCAACTCTATCGGTGTGAACCTGGATAGAGCGTCCGCTGTCACATTGCGGACTCCTTGAAGGTGAACTGCCGACAGGTACCACTTCTTCTTTTCCGCCAATCGGAAGATGGCCAACATCACCAGGTTGAGAGGTGGTGACCTCGATCCTTGTTGATTCAAGCATCTCACAACTACCTCGCTGTCCATCACCAACCTTATGTGGATCGAGTGACGCGGGGAAACTTTCTTTAAGGTAAGGAGCACTGCCATAGCTTCTAGAAAGTTTATGTGAAAGGTCTTGAATAGCTTGGACCAAGTCCCCTGGACTTTTTTCCGATGAGAGTGACCTCCCCATCCCTCCTTCGAGGCGTTTGAGTGAATCGTCACCGACGGGGGAGGTGGCTGAAGAAGAACCGACTTCTTTAGAAGTCTGGCTTGGGACCAAGGCCTGAGAAGAGTACGTAGCCGAAGCGGAACTGGTCTTCTCAGATCTCTTCGCACGTTTGATGCATAACTTCTCCAAACTCCGGTTGCATCCTTTAGCTGTGCTCTTAGCACTGGGTCTGTCACCGAAGCAAACTGGAGAGAGCTCAGTACCCTCTCCTGTTCGCGTCTTGATATCCTTTCGGAATCTAGAAGTCTCTTGACAGAACCCGCTATCTCCTTCCTTTTCTTCGCCGGGATGGAGAAACGGTGTGACAAAAGGTCCCAGTGGATTCCCAGCCACTGGAACTTTTGAGATGGAGAAAGTCGAGACTTTTTTCTGTTGATCTTGAAACCTAGGTACAGTACTCTAGGAACTAGATCACTTGACTGGAAGCTTGCAAGCATTCTGTCTCGGATGCTGCCCACACCAACCAGTCGTCCAGGTAGGCTACTACCTGAATTCCCTTTAGGCGTAATTGTTTGAGAGCTACGCTCGCAAGCTTCGTAAAAATCCTTGGGGCTATGTTTAGCCCGAATGGCATGGCTCTGAAGGCGTATAGTCTTCGTTGTAGCCTGAACCCTAGGTAGGGGGAGAGTCGACGGTTGATTGGAATGTGCCAATAGGCGTCTGACAAGTCTATAGAGACGGAATATGCCCTCTTGGGCAGTAAGGTCCTTATGTGTTGCAGTGTTAGCATCTTGAATTTGCAATACACTATGAACTTGTTGAGTGGCGACAAGTCCAGAATGACTCTGAGCTTTTCCAAGTCTTTCTTGGGAACATAAAACAGCCTCCCTTGGAATTTGATGGACTTCACCTTTCGGATCACATTTTTCTCCAACAGTTCTTGAACGTACTCCTCCAGAACGGGGGTGGAGTGTTGGAAAACCCGAAGGCCCGGGGGTGGAGTGCTGTACCAGCTCCAGCCCAGTCCATTCTTGAGTAGGCTGTGGGCCCAGGGATCGAAGGTCCACCGATCCCGAAATTTCAGAAGTCTCCCTCCTACCGGTATCATCCCACTTGGACTGCCGTCCCGAGGTCTTGCCTCCCTGACCACGACCACCCCTGCATCCCCTTCCCCTTGAGGGGCGCCCAGACGAGCCTCTGGCTGCCCCTCTAGGCTTTGCTCGAAAGGAAGTAGACTGCCCTTCGAACGATGGGGTGAATGCCGTGGACTGTGTCGACACGGTCTGGGGTACCCACTGAAAAGTGGTCGGGGTTTGTGCCAAAATCTGGGGCACTGGAGGCAATGGCAATTGCAGTTGCTGTTGCTGTCTAAAAGGCTTGGCTGGCCGAGACGGTAGCCTAGTCCTCATAGTCTTCCTCTTTGGTTGAGGACCCTCATCCGGGGAAGACTTTCTTTTGATAGCCAGGCCCCATTTCTGGAGAAGGTTTCTATTCTCCAAGGCGGCCTTATCAACTACTTCTTTGACCAAATCGGTAGGGAAAAGGTCTTTGCCCCAAATGTTGGAGGAGATTAGTTTCCTTGGCTCGTGCCTCACCGTAGCCGAGGTGAACACGAACTCCCTACAAGCTCTCCTCGCCTTGACGAAGCCATAAAGGTCCTTCGTCACTGTGGCCAGATGAGTCTTGGCCACCACCATGAACATTTCATGGACCTTGGGGTCACTTGCCATCGTCTCAAGAGTAGTCTGAAGAGACATTGAGGCAGCCAGTCTTTCTTTTGTCTCGAACTCTCTCTGCAAGAGAAAGTCAGACAGCTTAGGGAGGTCCTCGCCGAACTGACGTCCGGCGATATCAGCCTCCAACTTCCCAACTGAGAACGTAAGATGGACGTCCTTCCAGTCTTTGTGGTCCATAGGTAGGGCCAGCGACAAGGGTTTACACTCCTTCAGGGAGGGGCAAGGCTTGTCGGCCTCGACTGCTTTTAGTACAGCCGCAAACCCTTTCTGTAAAAAGGGGAAGGCTCTAGCAGGAGAGGACACAAAGGAAGGGAGCTTCTTGCTCAATGCAGCTACTTTTGAGTTAGAGAAGCCCCTCTCTTTCAACGAGGATGAAAGCAGAGCTTGAGCCTTAGTATGGTCCATCACTATGACCTCCTTCAGCTCTGGCTCCTCCTTTGAAGCTGGTTCCTTCCTCAGCCAGACACATGGTTTAGCATCTGAGCACAAGGGAAGGTCTTTCACATTGAGCCTTTTCTGGGGCCCATGTGATTCTGCAAGGCTCTGCATCCGCAGTTCCATTGCAGCCGCCTTCTCCTGATTCTCCTTCTGCATTTGTTGGATCATTCCAACAATAGAAGAGAGGGCCTGTCCCAGCTTTACTGGGAGACCGGCCAATGTTGAGGGAATAGGCTCCGGAATCTGAACCGGAGTAGCCGACACCTCGTCGACCTCTTCCTCTAAGACGTCCGGGGCTTGAACTTCATCCTGGCCTTCTGCCAGGAGGTCTTCTTCCAAACGCTCGTCCACGTCAGACATCCTGTCATCTAACTGGATGTCTTGCATCGCGACCGCGACTTCAGCATCCACCTGGATCTGACTTTGGGGGATCTCCTCTTGAGGCTGGGGAATCACAGCATCAGCTGATGCCTTAGGGAAAAGATACGCCCTCATCTTCTCACTTGGAAGATAAGGGCCAGAGGTGTTCTTTTGAAAGCCCCTTACCCAGGTACGAAGCTTCTCCCTTGCTATATCCCTTGATTCCGCCGTCCTAGGGGAATCAAAGGCCTCAGTAATCAGGTTAGTGCACACAGTACATACCTGAGGGTCCCAATACTGGAGTGAACTATGTATCACTGGGTATGCATAGTATAGCATAACAATTCAGAAAGGAAAGACACACACTTGTGTTTCCCTCACAACCCATTGCTGCAGCCTTCCAGATAATAAAATCAAATGGTTAATCTCTTCTAGAGTAACCAATGCAAAGTTTCCAGAGGAAACAGGTGGAGCTCACACTTAAGCAATGATTTTAAAATCCTGGATAATAGACAGGAAAGAACTCACTTTCCTATCTGTAGGGCAACAGCAAAGGACTTGTGCAAGAAAACACAAAAGTGTTAGAACACACAGTGCTGTACCAAAACCCATACTATAGTTTTCTTCTTACAGTATATGTTATACTGAAGAATACTGGTACAGTATAGGAGGTTACGTGCCGGCCGGCACACACCATGACTAGCTTTAAAGTATACTACTTAACAGCTATAAGGCGGCAGAACGCTGGTTCAAATGCATGTGCCGGCCGGCAACAGCCAATGCCGGCCGGCAATGACTGCCGGCCGGCAACTACACAAGGTAGTACCCAGCTGCCGGCCACACTCTTGGTGACCGGCAGACAAGGGCTGACATTAGCTGGCCGGCAAAGGTACAGGACCGATGCCAGCCGGCAGCAAAAGAACCAGAGGACTACACCCACCCGGCTGCCGGCCTATGAGGCCAGCAGCCGGGTCGGGTACAGCACTAGAAGAAAAATAGGATGGATGCCGGGATAAGAGTGTACACTACCTCCAAGCCCGGCAATCCGAAAGAGTGCATATAAGGAAGGGGAGAATCTAATTCAGGCTTCCTGACCAATGCCCTCTGGCTCTACAGGCAGGCATGGATGAGGGACCAAGGGAGGTCCGGGCAGCACTCAAAATATAAGAGCTGCCGGCCGGCAGGGGGCTGAGTCAATTCCACATCCTAACCTATTCTAGGTCCAGATGTAGAACGACGTACAGTACTGTAATGGCTAGGCCATTACGGAGATAGAGGGGGAAGGGACAAAAGAGGGTCCTACCAACCTTGCTTTAGTGACGGATCCCCCGCAGCCAAGAAACTTATCTCAGCCTAAGGGAGATCCAAGGGGGGAGGCCAGCAATACTTGCCAGCTCCCGGAGCACCAAAGCAAGGAAGGTGTTGCTACTCCCAGGGAAAGAAACTTATCCTCCCCCGAGAACAGCAACAAGGACTAGTCTGGTAGATCACAAAAGAAGGAATCATATCCACAGAAACCTTCGGTAGTGACCTAAGGAGGCTAAGCCACCTTTGTCTGTGTCAGGCCAGCGAGGGAGACTCTACCCCAAGCCAGACAAACACAGACTCAGACTAAAAAACTCTGTTGTTCTGTCCCTCTTTGAACCAGACTTACTGGAACAGGAAGGTACAGTAACACCCCAGTATAGTTTTATCGAAAATTAATTCGGAAAAAACCACTTAGGGATAAGCCCAAGGCTTAAAAATAGGGAAAGGGATTGCATACCTTCTCCGAAGAAAAGAAAGCAACCGGGGAGTATGAGAAAGTATACTAAGGCTCCATAAGCAACTTAGCCTAGGCACCAAGAGAATCGATTACCTAAATCACCGAAACTCACTCGTATACTATCTTGGAAATATTCCACACAATCTTAAATGTATAAAACATAGCCAAAAGCTTCAATAAAATTTTAATACACTCGGAAAAACCAAAATCATGCATGAAGTACTAGGACCAAACGACTAGGCTACATGGCCTAGCGTAGGCCAGAATGGCGAATACTTCGCCAAAATAATACTAAGCACGAAAGGAAATCCTATGTAATGCTAAATAGCTAAAATTTATTAAAGCAAAACAACCGGGAATGTAGCTCTGACTAACTAAACTTATACTTAGCGAGCGACAGCGTCCATGACGCCTCCGGTAGGCTACGGCTCTTGTAACAAAGATTAAACCTATTAATCACTCAAAAATTTACCAAGAGCCTACATTTATACATAAAAGACATGGTACTCAACTTATCAGAGGCCGACGAAGACGGAGAAGCCATGAAAAGCAGAATAAATCCAAGATTTGCGAGAAACACAGGAAAAAACACCGAGTTGTTAAGCTACGCAAAAAGGAATACAGATGGCGCCAGGATTGGCGCCAGGCACGCTTACGAAACGGGAGACAGGGACCCTTGGGAGCGGCTCCCCATTTTTCTTTCCCGAATTCGTTTCTTGCCAATTGCCCCCTGCGACACGAAATCTCTGTTCGGGGTGCAGATTGCCATGTGGCGTGTCAAGAATACGTCCTCTGATATGTCGCGATATCCCTTTCCCGAGGGATATTCGCTCCAGGAGTTAGAATTCTGGTACCTTAAGGTAAATTCTCTGGGAATATCGCCGTAGTTGTAATATACCCTAGGAAGCTACCCTATAGGAACTTCCATCAGGACGACATGGCTTGAGCCCAAATAAACGGATTTTGAGCGAAGCGAAAAATCTATTTTTGGGTAAGATAGCCATGTCGTCCTGATGGAAGTTCCTTAAAGGCAGCTTCCTAGGGTATATTACAACTACAGCGATATTCCCAGAGAATTTACCTTCAGGTACCCAGAATTCTAACTCCTGGAGCGAGTATCCCTAAAAAAGACCTTAGGGATATCGTAAATATCAGTGGACGTATTCTTGACACGCCTCATAGCAATCTATACCCCGAATAGAGTTAACACTTCGTAGGGGTAAAATGGCAAGAAAACGAAAACGATAAGAAAGGGGGGAGCCGTTCATAAGGCATCCCTCCTCACCGCTTCGAAAGCGTGCCCTGCGCCGCTCACGGCGCCATCTGTATTCCTTGTAGCGATACACGAGGTGCTACAGATACTGTATGTAGGGAGGGGTCCTACTATCCTTTTCACTCATATTTATTTTGAAAAGGAGCAGGGCGGGTCCATCAGGACGACATGGCTATCTTACCCAAAAATAGATTTTTCGCTTCGCTCAAAATCCGTTTTTTTGGGCTCAAGCCATGTCGTCCTGATGGAAGTATACCAGAGCATTACTGTATCTGTGGATTCTCAATACGTGCCGTACTCCTCAAGAGTGTTTCTTAGTCAACTTGACTGACAGACCTAAGATGTTACCGTTATACATCTTTTCACTAATCATAAGCCATGAGAGTGCTTCCTGCCCCCTACAGGGAGGAGTCCTACTAGACTCTAGAAACGAACGAAGAGTACATATACCTATGTATGAATCACTCGCTAGCCAGTACCATATAGTGGTCTCACTCTATATGAAGCGAAGTCTTACGGGACTACCGTATCCAAAAGAAAAAGTCCCGACCAGCACCCTGGTCGAAGTAAAAATAGACAAAAGGTTATATCTGCGTAGGATTAAACTTGCTACTACCACCGTCCTCAGAAAGGGGTGGAGTCCTTATTGCTAAGGAAAGTATAAGCCAGTATAATCCAGGCTTTGCATTAAGGAATAGGCTATTAAAGATATCCCCGATTAATATACATAGGCTAAATGCTCAAAAAACAATATGAAATCAAAAATATAGGTGAAGGAGACGCAAGGTTCCCGAGAACAAGTTTATTGAGAAACAATAAATAGGTATGGTCACCATAAATATGTACATATGCTAGGTGGATGACCAACAATTTTCACAAGTACTGTAGTGCATGGATGAATGATTATCTGAAAGAAAACATATGTGTCACTTACACATACCCCGGTATCCAACTTAACGTCCATGTTACTACTTTGCTGACAATAGCGTTGGCAAACGCTTGGCACCCTGTCTGTACTTATGTTACCATCACCATCACGTTGGAACAGTCATTGTGGGCTCTGAGAGCCTACACTACCAGTTATATCAGCATATATAACTAACTATTCACCCAAGAATCCAAGTCCCAAATGATTCCGCTGTTCCTCGCAGAGTTAAACAGCAGGGTTAACGACGCAACCAACTGCTACCACAGACCTCTTTAGCTGCTCCACTTGCTTAGCATAGTGGCGAAAGAATACCCTGGAAGACTTCCAGCCAGTGTATGAACGAAGGTGTTCAAAATCCATAAAATTAAAGAAGTTTAAAGATGAAGCAACTTTCCTCGGATCATGACCTGCGGGTGAACTGTCAGGATCCGCTCTGCGAATAAAATATGTAATTTTCGCCCTAAGTTGATTTAAAGATAAATTCGAGCCCGAAGTTTCTCCTCTGAATAGTTGGCCCCCATGGAAGTCTGAAGTTCTACGAAGATAGACCTTAAGGCATTCTACGGGACATAGAGATGCATCTTCTTTCAGAGGGCAGATTCTCCAGGGACCCCACCTGTTGGTGGGCAACTCGTTCTTAGCGAGAAACGTAGGGTCCGGAAACAGGTTCAGTTCTCCCCCATCCAGGAACTGAACTCGGCCCTCCTCTCTCGAGAGGGCCACAATCTCACTAACTCTGGCCCCAGAAGCAAGGGCAAAAAGGAAGATCACTTTTTGAGTCAGGTCCTTCAATGCACATTCCTCATTATCTAGTAATGAGGCAAAATGAAGGACTTTGTCTAATGACCATGAAATAGGCTTTGGAGGAGCTGATGGTCTAAGCCTAGCACAGGCCTTAGGGATCTTATTAAACATTTCGTTAGCGAGGTCTACCTGGAAGGCATATAGAATGGGTCTTGTTAGAGCTGACTTACATGTAGAAATTGTGTTCGCCGCCAGCCCCTGTTCGTGGAGGTGAATGAAGAAGGATAGGCAGAACTCCGTAGAGATCTCGTGCGGGTTCTTATCTTTGACAAAGGCTACCCATTTCTTCCATGCAGATTCGTACTGCCTCCTAGTAGACTTACACTTGTATTCTTCCAGGAAGTCGATACTATCTTTCGAGATTCCGAACCGTTTCTTCACCGCTAGGGAGAGAAAATCATGAGCTGCAGGGTTCGGGTCTTCTGTAATGAAGCGAAGACAGTCGACTTCTGGACTTGCTGGGACAGAACTGGGTCCGGGAGCGGTAGGAACTTCAGTCGTAGTTCCAGAGCCAGAGGGAACCATACACTGTTCGGCCACTTGTGGGCCACTATTGCTGCTACTCCCTTGAAGGATCTCAGTTTGTTGAGGACCCTCAACATCAGATTGTGAGGGGGAAACAGGTAGATCCTGGACCATCTGTTCCAATCGAGGGACATCGCATCTATTGCTTCTGCCGCGGGGTCCACATATGGGGACACATATTTCGGCAGCTTCTTGTTGTCCTTCGTCGCGAAGAGGTCTATCTGCAGTTCTGGGACTTGACTCAAGATGAAAGAGAATGATCCTGCGTCTAGGGACCATTCTGTCTCTATCGGTGTTATCCTGGATAGAGCGTCCGCGGTCACATTCCGGACTCCTTGAAGGTGAACTGCTGACAGGTGCCACTTCTTCTTCTCCGCCAGTCGGAATATGGCTAACATCACCTGGTTGAGAGGTGGGGATCTCGATCCCCGCCGATTCAGACATTTCACAACCACCTCGCTGTCCAGTACCAACCTTACGTGGATCGAGTGACGTGGGGATACTTTCTTCAGGGTCAGAAGTACTGCCATAGCTTCTAGAAAGTTTATGTGAAAGGTCCCAAATAGCTTGGACCAGATTCCTTGCACTTTTTTCCGATGGGAGTGACCCCCCCACCCTACCTTTGAGGCGTCTGTGTGGATTGTCACTGACGGGGGGGGTGGCTGAAGAGGTAGAGACCTCTTTAGACGACTGGCTTGAGACCACGGTCTGAGAAGAGAACGTAGCCGAAGTGGGACCGGTCTCTTTACGTCCCTTCGCTCTTTCGATGCAAAGGTTCTCCATACTCCCGCTGCATCTTTTAGCTGTGCTCTTAGCACAGGGTCTGTTATTGATGCAAACTGAAGAGAGCCCAAAACCCTCTCTTGTTCGCGTCTTGATATCCTCTCGGAACCTAGAAGTCTCCTGACAGACCCTGCTATTTCCTTCCTCTTTGACATCGGGATGGAAAGACGGTGTGACACTAGATCCCAGTGAATTCCCAACCACTGGAACCTCTGAGCTGGAGAAAGACGAGACTTCTTTCTGTTGATCATGAAGCCTAGATATTCCAGGAACTGAATCACTTGTAGGGAAGCTTGCAAGCATTCTGCTCTGGATGCTGCCCACACCAACCAATCGTCCAGGTAGGCTACTACCTGGAACCCTTTTAGGCGTAACTGTTTGAGAGCTGCGCTCGCAAGCTTCGTAAAGATCCTTGGGGCTATGTTTAGTCCGAAGGGCATCGCCCTGAAAGCGTAAAGTTTTTGTTGTAGCTTGAATCCTAGGTAGGGGGAGAGACGACGACTTATTGGAACGTGCCAATATGCGTCTGACAAGTCGATGGAGACGGTATATGCCCTCTTGGGCAGTAAGGCCCTTATGTGTTGTAACGTTAGCATTTTGAACTTGTGGTTCACTATGAACTTGTTGAGTGGTGACAAGTCCAGAATGACTCTGAGTTTCCCCGAGTCTTTCTTGGGAACACAAAACAGCCTCCCTTGGAACTTGATGGACTTTACCCTCCTGATCACCTTTTTCTCCAACAGATCTTGGATGTACTCCTCCAAAACGGGGGTGGAGTGTTGGAAAAATTGAGGGCACAGGGGCGGAGTACTGTACCAACTCCAACCCAGTCCATTTTTGAGAAGGCTGTGGGCCCAGGGATCGAAGGTCCAGCGATCCCGGAAATACTGAAGTCTCCCACCTACCGGCGACACTTCACTTTGACTGTCCTGCAGTCTTGCCTCCCTGGCCGCGACCACCTCTGAATCCTCGTCCCCTAGAGGGGCGTCTTGATGACCCTCTAGCTGCTCCTCTGGGTCTTGCACGAAACGTGGTCGACTGTCCCTCGAACACGGGATTGAATGCAGGGGAAGCTGATGACATTGCTTGGGGAACCCATTGGAAGGTGGTCGGGGTCTGGGCTACCAGTTGTGGAACCGGAGGCAAAGCTGGCTGTTGCTGCTGTGGTCTTTGCTGTTTGAAGGACTTGGCTGGACGGGAGGAAAACCTTGACTTCTTCGCCTTTCCTTTCGGCTGAGGGCCCTCATCCGGAGAAGACTTCCTCTTAAGGGACAGGCCCCACTTCAGGAGAAGATTGCGGTTCTCAGTGGCGGCCTTGTCCACGATCTCTTTGACCACGTCCTTGGGAAAGAGATCCTTACCCCAGATGTTAGATGAAATTAGCCTCTTGGGTTCGTGCCTCACTGTGGCCGAGGCAAACACAAACTCCCTACAGGCTCTCCTTGCTTTCACAAAGCAATAGAGGTCCTTGGTTACTGTGGCCAGATGGATTTTGGCCATAACCATGAACATCTCTGGCATCTTGGGGTCGCTAGCCATCGTCTCCATGTTGGTCTGGAGAGACATCGAGGCTGCCAGGCGCTCCTTTGTGTCCAATTCCCTCCGAAGAAGGAATTCCGACAACTTGGGAAGGTTTTCGCCGAACTGCTGACCTGCAATGTCGGCGTCTAACTTCCCAACCGAGAAAGTAAGGTGCACCTCCTTCCAGTCCTTGTTATCCATTGGCAATGCCAGCGATAGAGGTTTACATTCCTCCAAGGACGGGCACGGCTTGCCAGCTTCAACTGCCTTGATGACGGCCGCAAACCCCTTTTGCATAAAGGGGAAGGCCCTAGCTGGGGAGGATACAAAGGAGGGGTGTTTCTTGCTCAAGGCGGCAACCTTCGAGTTTGAGAACCCCCTCTCCTTTAAAGCAGCTGTCAAGGTGGCTTGAGCTTTGGAGTGATCTAGGATAATCACTTCCTTTGGTTCCGTCTCCTCCTTCGAAGCCGGCTCCTTCTTCAAACGGACATAGCAGTCCGGGTAGGCCCCTCTACTGGGCCAGAATTCCACCTCCTCAAGGGGAACTGAACCCAGTTTCTCCGACATGACGATCTTCCCAATCGTCATCGGCATGTGCTCGGCATATCTCCACGGGTTGGCATCCGAGCACAGAGGAAGGTCCTTAACGTTGAGCTTCTTTGGAGGTCCACGTGATGCTGTGATCTTCTGCATCTGGAGCTCCAAAGTAGCGGCCTTCTGATTATTCTCCTTCTGCATCTGTTGGATCATACCAACGATGGAAGAGAGAGCCTGTCCAAGCTCTGCTGGAAGAGCGGACGAGGTAGAGGGGATAGGTTCAGGGACCTGAACCGGCACGTCTGATGAAACGGGAACCTCTTCCTCCACAGCAATAGGATCTCGATCTTGCTCCTCGCCCTCTGCGAGGAGATCCTGCTCCGCACGATCAGACAAGTCGGACATCTTGTCGTCCAACTGGATGTCCTGCAAGGCGTCAGCGACATCCTCCTCCACTGGGATCTGGATCAGAGGGATCTCCGGCCGAGGCTGGGGAACAACAGCATCAGGGGAAGCCTTGGGGAAAAGGTATGCCCTCATCTTCTCGTTAGGAAGATAAGGTCCAGTGGTGTTTTTCTGAAAACCCCTTACCCAAACACGAAGCCTCTCCCTCGCTGCATCTCTTGACTCCGCCGACCTAGGGGATTCAAAAGCCTCTGATAGCAGGTTAGTACATACAGCACATACCTGCGGATCCCAGTAACGATGTTCATCATTGGAGGCTGCACAAGCTGCGTGCCTCCTACACGAGGTATGTCCGCAAAAGTTCTTACTGCGGACATTGCAGAAGACACTATCACACTTCGGATGCTCCTCCTGTAAAAGAAGAAAAATTTCCATGAATATCAAGTGAATTTTAATTCACATGTAACAAATGAGTATTCAACAAAAGAATAAGGGAAAGACACCTACTTGTGAAACCCACACAAACACCTGTGGAAGCCCACCGGCCAAGTCACATAGTTAGTCTTTACTAGAATAACCAGAGAACGTATTTCCAAAGGAAATTAGGTGTAGCTCACACCTAAGGTAAAATAATACCATTCGGCCAGGAATAAAAGAATTATCTTTTATCCTTGTAAGGCGACACCAGGTGATTATACCAGTAACACAAGTAAGATAGAAAAGACAGTGTTGTCACCTACTACATCATGAACTCCTTTGGTTGAATATACCACCAAGAGAGGACTGATACAGTACCTGAGGGTGGTATGCCAGCCGGCTACTGCCGCTCAGCACCCCCCCCCCTTGTTTTGTAAAGGCAGATCTCAAGTACACAACCTCAGATCACCTTTATTGGGGAGAACTCCAGAACCCATGCCTGAACCGGCCGGCAGTGGTTGCCAGACCGTAGCCACCCGGTTTGCACAGAGTTGCCGGCCATCATACTTAGTGGCCGGCTGACTGGGCAGTGTCGCGGGCCGGCCGGCAGCAGTAAACAAACCCTGCCGGCTAGCCCCCACACACCAGGCAGCACTCGGCTGCCGGCCCCACTTGTAGTGGCCGGCAGATGAGCAATAGACCGGCCGGCAAAGGTATACACCCAACGCCGACCGACAGCAAGAGAACTGGAGAACACCCCTCCCCACCGACAGCCGGCCTGTAGGCCGGCAGCCGGCAAGGACAACACATACTAAGACAAAAGAGTGAGTGCCGGGTTAAGAGACTATAAGTCTCTGAGCCCGGCACCCGAAAGAGTGCCGAAAGGAAGGGGAAGACACTACGTCAAGCTTCCTAACCGCTGCTTACTGAATTTTCAGACGGCAGCGATAGAGGGACCAAGAAAGGACCGGGCAGCACTCACAGTAATGGTCTCTGCCGGTCGGCACACTTTGCCGGCCGACAGGAGACCACGTCAGTTCCTCATCCCAACCTAGGCTAGGCAAGGATGAAGACGACTGACACAATGAACGGAAAAAGAGAAGGGAAGGACAGAGGGTCCTATCCAACCTTACCTTGGTTAAGGGTCATTCCAAACTAAGACAGTTCATCTCAGTAGAGAAAGACCCGAGAGGGAGGCCGGCACTACTGGCTGCCTCCCACGAACCACGGCAAGGAAGGAATTGCCTTTCCAGAAAAGGGAACATATCCCGAGACCGGAACGGCAAGGACAGTCTGATGAGTCACCGAGTAAAGGGATCACTACTGGAACCCAACAAGGTGGACTAAGGGGGGAACCCTTAGTGCCCGAGTCAATCGGCAAGGGAGACTCTGCCCCATGCCAGACAAACCGGGCTCAGACTAAACACTGTTGTACTGTCACCCTCTGAACCAATACTGTTGGAACGGGAAGGTACAGTACTACCCCAGCATAGATATATTTGAAGATTAATTCAAATAAACCACTAGAGTTAAGCCTAAGGCTTAAACAGAGGGAAAGGGTTTGCCCCTTCCCCTAAGAGAAGGGAGCAAACGGGGAACAGATAATATTATAATGACCTAAGACAACCTAGCCTAGGCACTAAGAGAATCGATTACCTAATTCACCGAAACTCATATCAATACTATCTTGGAAGGTACTCGAAAAGGACTAATATGTATAACGTTGCCTAACGCTTAAAGCAATAAATTCACATTTGGAAGACTAATTATCATGCAGGAAGTACATAGGCCAACAACTAGCCTACGAAGACTAGTGTTGGTAGCCTTGGAAATTTCGCCAGGCACATTACTATCGCATCATAACAGAATTCCTAAATAAGCTAAGTAGCTAATATTTAAGCGCAAAGGGGGCTGGGAACGTCGCTCTTGCTAACAAATAAATCCTATTCTAGCGAGCGACAGCATCCATGATGCCTCCAGCAGGCAACAGCTCTTGTATCAAAGATAACTCTTTTAATAACTTTAATTTTAACCAAGAGCCTACATTTATACATAAAAGAAATAATACTCAACTTATCCGAGGCAGAAGAAGTTGGAGAAAGCATTATAAACGAGAAAATTCCAAGATTAGGTAGTAAACAGGGAAAATACACCGAGTCGTAGAGCTACGCAAAAAGGAATACAGATGGCGCCGTGAGCGGCGCAGGGCACGCTTTCGAAGCGGTGAGGAGGGATGCCTTATGAACGGCTCCCCCCTTTCTTATCGTTTTCGTTTTCTTGCCATTTTACCCCTACGAAGTGTTAACTCTATTCGGGGTATAGATTGCTATGAGGCGTGTCAAGAATACGTCCACTGATATTTACGATATCCCTAAGGTCTTTTTTAGGGATACTCGCTCCAGGAGTTAGAATTCTGGGTACCTGAAGGTAAATTCTCTGGGAATATCGCTGTAGTTGTAATATACCCTAGGAAGCTGCCTTTAAGGAACTTCCATCAGGACGACATGGCTTGAGCCCAAAAATATATATATATATATATATATATATATATATATATATATATATATATATATATATATATATATATACACACACACACATATACATACTCATAGATATGCAATAAAATGGTATATGAGCCGGAATTATGATAGCCGTTGGTCAATGGGGAATATATAATTCTCTCTACAAGTTTCAAAGGAAAGCATGAAAATCTAATGGATCATTATGTAAGTGTGTAACGACTTTAAAGTAATATATAAACTAAAAATATATTTTACCTCATTGTTATTTGGATGAAAGAATATTTTCCAGTTAAGTTATCAGAGAGAGAGAGAGAGAGAGAGAGAGAGAGAGAGAGAGAGAGAGAGAGAGAGAGAGAGAGAGAGAGAGAGAGAGAGAGAGAGTAACATTAAAGATAGAAATAGATAAAAAAATTGTATGTTCTAGTAGCAAAAAGGATGAGAGAGAGAGAGAGAGAGAGAGAGAGAGAGAGAGAGAGAGAGAGAGAGAGAGAGAGAGAGAGAGAGAGAATAATATTAAAGAGAAATCAATAAAAAAAATATATGTAATTCTAGTAGCAAAAAGGATGAGAGAGAGAGAGAGAAATTCCAATATAAAATGGCTACAGTAGAGACATCAATCATACTGAGTGAGAACAGCGATAACTTTAAGTACTAGAAATACTCATTTTTCACTTACAATCTGTGAGCTTCTTCGTGAACATAAAAAGTAATAAAATGTAATTTATTCTAAATGGGATATAATACAAACAATGGCTATTGCTATCAAGCAGAAAAGAAGATTAGATTTAGAGAAAATGTGGGGAAAACTAGCAAGCTCAGTTAATGGAAACTGGTAGAATATTTGAAGAGGCCAGGGACGATAGGAGTTTCGAGAAACGTTAGTTAACAAAATATCCTCTTAAAATTCCTATCACTTGTGCAAAGACGTTTGGGTTTCTTTCAAATGGAAATATCTATCGACATGGGACAACTGATCTCCATTCTTTGATCTACCCCTAATGGTACTGAAATTAGAACTGTAAATTCATAATAATTGAATCATACACTTGATTCCTGATAAGCCTTATGCTTACAGAAATCTATTTGAATCTTATGATACCAATTTAAGAACATTGACAGTAGTGGATTTTCGATTTGTACTAACTGACTACATTGGATTTTATACGATAATTTAAGTATTGATTAAAAGGAATTTGAATTTCAGTTTTTCCAGATAAAGGTCAGCACACAATTACAAAGTGTTTATAGTGCTTCTGGGTAAATCGTATACAATGCTCATACGAATTGAGGTATAGTACCTTTGTTATTTTTAATCTTTATCATACTGAACACTTGACTAAAGCGGATTAGTAGTAGTGTAATATGTAGGCTACGAGGCTGAAAATGGGCACTAATATGTAGGGTATGAGGCTGAAAATAGGCACTAATATGTAGGATATGAGGCTGAAAACAAGGTACTAATATGTAGGATATGAGATTGAAAACAAGGCACTAATATGTAGGATATGAGGCTGAAAATAGGCACAAATATGTAGGGTATGAGGCTGAAAATAGGAATTAATATGTAAGGTATGAGGCTGAAAACAGGCACTAATATCTAGGGTATGAGGCTGAAAATAGGGACTAATATGTAAGGTAAGGGGCTGAAAATAGGCACTATTATGTAAGGTATGAGGCTGAAAATAGGCACTAATATGTAGGGTATGAGGCTGAAAATAGGCACTAATTTTTAGGGTAGGAGGCTGAAAATAGGCACTAATATATAGGATATGAGGCTGAAAACAAGGCACTAATATGTAGGATATGAGGCTGAAAATGGGCACTAATATGTAGGGTATGACGCTGAAAATAGGCACTAATATGTAGGTCATGTGGCTGATAATAGGCACTAATATTTAGGTATGAGGCTGAAAATATGCCCTATTATATAGGATATAAGACTGAAAATAGGCACTAATATGTAGGATATGAGGCTGAAAACAGGTACTAATATGTAAGATGAGGCTAAAAATGAGCAGTTTGTAGGATATGAGGCTGAAAATAAGCACTAATATGTAAGATATGAGACTGAAAATAGGCACTAATATGTACGATATGAGGCTGAAAACAGCTACTAATATGTAAGATATGAGGATAAAAAGATGCACTTTGTAGGATATGAGGCTGAAAATAGGCACTAATATGTAAGATATGAGGCTGAAAATAAGCACTAATATGTAGGATATGAGGCTGGAAATAGGCACTAATATGTCGGACATGAGGCGGAAAATAGAAATAGAAATAGGCAGTAATATATAGGATATGAGGCTGCAAACAGGAACAGCCAACTGAAATGCAAGTGGATACTTTGTCTTCTTCTTCTTTGTCTACATCTTTTCCCACTTCTAGTGATAGACAATGATAAGGGAGGATACTTATAATTGTCTATCACTAAAATTTCATCATCAAGATAAATTGTACTTCATAGTCCACCCACATTTCCTGTCTATTTTACCATATACATAATTAGGTGAGAAGGGACGTATACTGATACAATTTATATAACTATCTATATATAGACATACACACAGACACACACATACACATACAAACACACACACACACACACATATATATATATATATATATATATATCTTTATATATATATATATATATATATATATATATATATATTTATATATATATACGTCTGATTAATAAGCTAATATTAAAAAGTTATTTGAGATTACTAGACAATTAAAATTATATTTGAAAATCATAGCGCTTGGTACGTGATACATATTTTTACAACGAGCCCATTTTATATTTTGAGAATTCAATATAGATGCACAGAAAAAGCTAAATGAAAAGGCAGTATCTCAGTATTACATAAAAAGAATTTACTGGCAATTAATGTCATTGAAAGAAATTAACACAGATATGCACCTGTATCTAAAAAAAAAAAAAAAAGATTCGTATGTAATTAGTTTCATTAAGACAGGAAGATATTTGATATAAAAAACCTCTGATGAAATTCTCATTTTTTTTTTTTAATGTCATATCTTCGAATCATCCATCAGTTTGTTAATGCTCACTCTAGAAAAAAAAAAAAGACAGAGGAATGGCAAATTCAAAATTTACATATATAAATGAGTAGTTATTACATGCTATACCTTGGGGTGCGAAATCAAATTAAGATTCATAGATACCAAGAGGAAACTTAAATGCAATGAAAAATGGTGCAACATTTCCCCCGCCCCCCCTCAAAATTTTTTTTTTTTTTTTTTTTTTTTTTTTTTTTTTTTTTTTTTTTTTTTTTTTTTTTTACAAAACATACACTTAAACCAAGATCTTAATATCCAATAAAAGACACCACTAAATTGTCATAGATGATATACGTTTATCCAAGAAAACATAATGATCAAATAATGAATAATTTTCTCACCACCTTCAGTTTAATTAAAAGAACTAGTTGAATATAGAAGAGTAATCAACCAGACCATTTCCCTTCTACGTTAACAAAAATGTATCTAAATTGTTCATGAACCTTTTCAAAAAAAAAAAAAAAAAAAAAAAAACCACACACACACAGACACACACACACACGCACACACACACAGTGGGGCATTATATTAGGTTCTGGCCTTTCATTATACTCCGCTTGTTGGACGAACAATGTTTTATATATCAGAAAAAATCATGGGAATATATCAGCCTTGATTAACATTTCCAATGGATCAATCAGTCAGTGAGGGATGGGTTAATTTGTATTTTTTACCTGGAAATATTGGCCCGGTTCATAGTTTTGTTCATTAACTATCCGTGGAACCTCCTCTCTTAATAGACAATTCTCTCCTAACAGATAGTTACTAGATATGTGTTGTCTATTGATTAAATTTTTACAGTTATTTATGAATATTTAATAGCCAAAATGACATCCTAACGTCCCGGTTTCCTTTCAAATTATATATACACCTGTGTTTACAAAGCCGGAGCTCGAATTCTGCCAGAGGAATTAGATTTTTTTTACTGTACTGCACGTGTTTCATTCACACTCATACCCTGCAATACTATTGTTTTCTTTTATCTCTCGCTCTCTCCAGCACTGATAATAGAAAAACCTGTTTAAGCCTGCCATTGCATAGTTTACAATGTCTGTATTTTTGTACAATTGCTACCCTCAACTGTTTGTATATAGGCTGGTCATCTTGTTGAATAAACTTACTCATCTCACCTCGCCTCTCTGTTAGTACCTAAAAGCTCCCTTGTGACATTGTTACAATTCCTTCGCATACTTTTGTTTAAAAATTATAGTAGAAAGTTTATCCAAAGTGTGTGAAGAAATCGAGACCCTACAAGAGCATTTTAGATATCACAAAAGCCTATAGTGGTGAAAACAGAATAGTAAATCCTATAACTATACAGTAGAACCAGAGATATAATACGAGCATTCTGAACCATTCGAAATAAGTACCCTTCTGCAGAGTAATCTATAACAATTGGGACTTCTCACCTGTGCGGTAAAATTATTCTTGAACGCACAACGATGATAATCTTAGCCTCTTTCACTTAAGCATTGTTCCGTTAAAAGAGTAAAACTTATTGGATCAAAATAGAAATAGGTCAGGAAACAACGAATCAAGACTCAAGGAAATCGAAATAAAGTTTGTTTCCTCTTGTTTCGGAATGAGAAAGATATTTCGTAGACAGCTGAGCATAAATCTATTGTTTCCAAAAGTCCAATGCATTGGATTTATGAAGCCATATGGTCCTGCACTGGCGTCGGGTAGGTTGGATAAATAGACTCTTGTAATATGCCTTCACTCATTTAAAGAGCGATTTCTTGATCTCTCAATCTGTTTTTCTTTTTTTTTTAAACGTTGTCAAAAAATAGATCATTTGCACTATTTTATCACTTGTTATCTTCTGCGCAGGAAAAGATTGCATTACAATAATAAGATCCATCTATTAATCTATATGCTAACCGTCTTTATTTCATGTTCAAATATCCATAAAACCTGTCATTTCAATCTTTCCTACTACACATATTCTAAATTATTAATTATCTTTAGAGGTTTCATCGTTTCTTTTTCACTCATATTGATAACCCTCCTTCTAAATGTATAAATAGAGTTAGCTAAATAATCTATAAAATCATTTAATATTTCTTTCCATTAAATATCCATCTTGTAATCAACATATTGTCTTCCTTGTTTCACGACTAATATCTACTGTTATCTAATAATCATAATTTATATTTATTTGAGTTATTTTTTTTTACGGACCAATTGCTTCCATTAATTACTGTCTATATTAGCGCATATTTCTCCATCTTTCTGGCTTCAATTAGCTCTCAGTTTTCATCTTAGAACTACAGTAGTAATTACTCTTTTCTAGTGTTGAAAATCCTTTTCCTGTTTTATCAATGAACAGCATTAGTGTCAATTAAGCCAGATACTTGGACGTGCTAACTCTTTGGTGTTTTGCTATTGCAACACCATCAGAAATGCTGTATTAAAGTGTACATCAGAAATCATATTCCAAAGACATCGGACTTTACAAAATTCCATTCCTTGATTGTGATAAATCCTACTTGAGATTTACAAGAACATAGCTTTTCTAAAAGATAATTCCGCAAAAACTTTCGGTAAATACGGTCATGAAAACTCAATTATCTTCAACCATGGAAATTATTCTAAGCATTGGATCATTTAATTCATAAGTCTAATGACAGAATC
>NC_090761.1:13963633-13966396 GCF_036898095.1 Palaemon carinicauda
CTAGTTAACAATTAATGTTTATAGGTAGTAAATTGACCTGGGCACCGGCCACCCGCTGAGATACTACCGTGAAAGAGTTATTGGGTTCTTTGACTGGCCAGACAGTACTACATTGGAGCCTTCTCTTTGGTTACGGCTAATTTTGTCTTTGCTTACACATACACCGAATAGTCTGGTCTATTCTTTCCCCATTCTCCTTTGTTCTCATACATCTGACAATACTGAGATTACCAAACAATTCTTCGCTCAAGAGCTTAACTACTGTAATGTAATTGTTCAGTGGCTACTTTCTTCTTGGTTAGTGTTGTTATTGTTCTTAAATATTTTATTTTAATTGTTTATTAATTTTCCTGTAGTTAATTATTTCATGGTTTCCTTTCTTCACTGGGTTGTTTTTCCCTGTCGGAGCACTTGGACTTATAGTATCTTGCTTTTCCAACTAGGGTTATACCTTATCTTGTAATAATAATAATAATAATAATAATAATAATAATAATAATAATAATAATTCACAGGTATAACCTTCTGTGTTAAAATAAAACCAAAATACTAAATTTACCCAAAGTAAAACTAAAAGAGATGAATTGAATAACAAAAGTGACGAAGTGTTTGAAGCATATGAGGGCACAATGCTTACGATAAGAGCATCTTTTGTAGATCCCACAGCTTACAAAATATCGTTATTATTACTATTACTTGCTAAGCTACAACCCTAGTTGGAAAAGCAGAATGCTATAAGCCCAGGGGCCCAAACAGGGAAAATAGCCCAGTGAGGAAAGGAAACAAGGAAAAATAAAATATTTTAAGAACTGTAACAACATTAAAATAAATATTTCCTAAATAAACTATGAAAACTTTAACAACAAAAGAGGAAGAGAAATTATATAGAATAGTGTGCCCGAATGAACCTACAAGCAAGAGAACCCTAACCCAAGATAGAGGAAGACCACGGTACAGAGGCTATGGCATTACCCAAGACTAGAGAACACTGGTTTGATTTTGGAGTGTCCTTCTCCTAGAAGAGCTGCTTACCATAGCTAAAGAGTCTCTTCTAGCCTTACCAAGAGGAGAGTAGCCACTGAACAATTACAGTGCAGTAGTTAACCGAAGCTTGGGCGAAGAAGAATTGTTTAGCAATCTCAGTGTTGTCAGGTGTATGAGGACAGAGGAGACTGTAAAGAATAAGCCATACTATTCGGTGTATGTGTAGGCAAAGGGAAAGGTAACCGTAACCAGAGAGAAATATCCGATTTAGTACTGTCTAGCTCTAGCCAAAGAACCCCATAATTCTCTAGCGGTAGTATCTCAACGGGTGGCTGGTTCCCTGTCCAACCTACTACTTCCAAAGATTTGTTGACTCAGAAAGAAGCGCAAAAAAAAAAAATAATAAATAAATAAATGCCTTATTAAACTAATAGGCTTCTTAGAGCAAACGGTTTCAAACACCAATTGATTTCTTGATTATCATAAGATAAAACTGAAACAAGAAGGGTCCGGGAATGGTTAATGAACACTGACGGGGGAAAAATAGTGTTCGCTAGAAACATTTTAAAAAATCAACTAGAAAAATAGGGGGAACTGACACGTTGAAAGGGTAAACCCAGAGACGTTAACTTGTTCAGTAACTTTATTTTAGACACGTTTCAGTTATATATTGTGAAAGAACTAGAGTTCAATGTTCCATTTAATGTGTAAAATATAGGACTATGCGTATCTCGTTCTGTGCCGCCTACAATAGTTTTCAAAAAGAAATCGCAGACGTTTTCTCTGTTTTGAAAAGCGAGTGATGAAATCAATTAACAAGAGATTAACTGTTGAACCAGTCCTGCTTATCAAAAATATGAAGCCTCTGAATGAACGATTAACATCTCTGTAGCAGACGATACAATTATAAAACCGACTGTGAAAAAGGTCATGAAATATGTAAATACATATTCCAACAAATTAGAAACGTAATTGACATTAACCATGAATGATATTAGCTGCTGATATTATAATGGGAAAATAAAGGTGGCCAAGATGGTGGTTTATCAAAACAATAATATTGTTAAAGCAACATCAAAATAAATATAATTCACTTTATGGATATGAGTTCCAAATCCTTTAGAGAACACTCCGGCTAGTGACTAGAAGGAATTGAAGCTAGGAGCATTAATAATTTACAATAATGAATAATTAAATCAATGTAAATATTGAGAGCCATACTTTCAATGGCAGTCTTCCAGCCTTTATTGTTAGAGACTGTATCATTTAATTCAAATTTAGAAGATATTAATAGTTTGAGGAAATGTGTCCTATTGTCTCCAGATACCGTTGCCTCAATAATGAGGATTAGGCCTATCCAGCAATAATATTCCTTAGAATATGGAAATGCGTAATAGAATATATAAAAGAACTCTGATTACCACGTTTTTATCGTTAATTAAAGCTATACGAGCAAACCGAAAATATAAAAATGCTACCTAGATTATGACGATTTCTGGTATTAAAAAGTCACTTTAGTCTGGTTGAATTAGTTCGGCCGTTGATGTTTCTAAACTTCAAAAGTTCAAAGTTGAAGCAAATGTTTTTATGTTGACCAGACTGACATGAGTCTTTTAATAGTTTATATATGACATATTTGTTTTTGACGTTGTTAATAGTTTATATAGGACATCTGTTTTGACGCTGTTACTGTTTTTAGAATGATATATTGTTAATTTATTCTCATCATTTATTATTTCCTTATTTCCTTTCCTCACTGGCCTATTTTTCCTTGTTGGA
>NC_090761.1:13966896-13976896 GCF_036898095.1 Palaemon carinicauda
CCTAACCCCACTTGGGTAAAATTATTCCTCATGATGTTCAGATATCATCTCTCTCTCTCTCTCTCTCTCTCTCTCCTCTCTCTCTCTCTCTCTCTCTCTCAATATTGTTTTTTTTCAATGTGAAGAGGAATGGATTAGGTGAGATTATACCTAACCCCACTCGGGTAAAATTATTCTTCATGATATTCAGATATCTCTCTCTCTCTCTCTCTCTCTCTCTCTCTCTCTCTCTCTCTCTCTCTCTGGTCATTCATGTGTGTAGAAAACATGCCTATGTGAATCAACTTTTTTTTTTTTTTTATCTCCGGTTAATATAAATGAAAGATTTTTTACAGTCGTTCATACCAATTTAACGTGGTGGTTTATACTGCCCGCCGGTATACTAACATTAAAAGCAAAATAATAATAATGACGTACACAATGATGTCAGTAAACCCATGCGTTCCTGCTTTGTTATTCAGCCGTTGAAATTATATCAGTTTTCGTAACTTGCAGGAGACTTAGAATGGTTTTGTAGCAACCAGTAGGGCTATTTTAATATATTTTACGAGTGATCTGAAGTCTTATAATTACAACATTTTAATTATAGTTCATATGTCCTTTATTGGCTTAATTACAGCTTAATTTGGCCAGTTATAATTCATCAGAATATGGCTTAGTCACTCAAATTAATATTTATATACATGAAATACATTTCCTGTTTACATTATATCTTCTCATAAAAGGCTTTATTGCATTCTAGAAAATATACGAAAAAATAAACTTCAAGTTACAGTGTGAATAGCAAAACACTAATAAGAGACAGATTTACTAAAGTGAAGCAATTCTGTAATATTTTTCTAGTTACTTTGAGGTAGCAATCAGAAATCACTATGGCATCAGTTAATATAAAGAAGCGAACCTGCCATTTTGTTTTGAATCAGATATTACCGCAATAGTTATTTTTGTATATAGAATGAATAGCATTCATGAATTGGTATGCTTCACAAAAGTGAGATAAGCCGCCACATCACTATAACCCATCTTGACCCAATTTCTCGTTGTATTTATTGTCGTATTGCCGACCACCCATAGTAAATCTTGACATTGAAGAAACAACGAGATCGACAAGAACAGGAAATCTCATAATATGAAATTCATGTGAATTCATGAGTGAGTTTCAAATATCTTAAGATTCCGTACCGCACGCGTTTCATACAAGTTCGTACATTTAAACGGTATTGCTTTTGTATGTCTTCGTCGCCCCGCATTGATGATATGATCCTATTTAAGGTGTCTATATCATGTCTTGTATTTTTGAATTATGTGTCTTTCTTGCTCTGAACTATCTGTATATAAGTTCATTATCTTGATGAATAAAGTCAGTTGCATTCACCTTGCCTCTCTGTTAGAGCCTAACAGCTACGTTGCCACAATTCAATATCCTTTGACATCGAAGATGAGCGGTTGCATTATTGTCCGACATATATTTGAAATTTGGTATGTTGTAATTGCATGGTTTCTTAACTTTGTAAAGTGAACCATAGAAAGCCGTTTGAATAAGACTTAGTCGTAGATGCTTAAAAAAGAAAAAAAAAAAAAAAAAAAACATCCAGAACTGTAATTTTGTTCTCTCAATATTTATTTTCAATTTCTTAATACATTGATGTTACTATGCAGATTTTTTTTACATTTTTTGTTCATTTTATGTTGACGTATTGAAGTTTTCAAAAGATTTGTCATTGGATTTTTTTGGATAATTTAATCATTTTGGCCATTTTTGTGTCCTTTCTTTACACCAGACTAATCTCTCTCTCTCTCTCTCTCTCTCTCTCTCTCTCTCTCTCTCTCTCTCTATCTTCAAGGGATATGAGTCCCATAATTCTAGCAGAAAAGGTTTTCAACGATCAGTTCGCACGATAAGAATTGCTCTGATCCCCAGATGCTGCCAAGGCAGAGGAGGATTTATGAAAGAATGAGAGCAATATGTTGTTTATGAAATATCAGTATATATATATATATATATATATATATCTCTCTCTCTCTCTCTCTCTCTCTCTCTCTCTCTCTCTATATATATATATATATATATATATATATATATATATATGCGTGTGTAGTCATGAGAAAGCTTAAAATTTTATATTCATCTAATATATTTTTTTAAGGACCTGTGTGTCATTTTAGCATATTACCAAATACAATACATTTTATCTCTGAAAAGTTGTGGATATCACTGATAAATATAAATACTAGTTCGCTCTCTCTCTCTCTCTCTCTCTCTCTCTCTCTCTCTCTCTCTCTGTGGTGTATTTATGTATTTTGACAAATTTCTCAGGGCTTCCCGCACATGAATCATATCTTTTGCTCTAAATTCAGTGGCCCATGAAATTTATTCAAATCTTACAATAGAAGGATGTTATAGTTCCCAGGGAGTGGGATATGTCTACAAAGAAAATATTAGCTTAGGCAAACATATATCTGGTCTATAAACAAAGTTTGAAAATGAATAAATCCCACGATCAGAGAAGTAGTATATCATTGGGATAGATTTACATAGGATAGCTTTTTATCCTAGAAATTTTTTTGAAAGGTGAAAGGGGAACTTATGGAAATATTCTTGTTAAGTCAAAATTTCTATTATTTGGGCATCAAACCGGGAATGCGTTTCATAATTGTGTAATATAGAATGGTTCTGTTTGATTTAACATTGGAGGTATAATTGGCATGCGATTATCATTATGCAAACTCAATAACCTATAATTAGATTCGTAAGCTTCTGCTTATAACTACATCAAACTTATTGTCATAGGAAACTCTGGGATATATCATAGAGATGAAGTTAGCCACTTATTATTCATCACCGCAACACAGCTCTGAATGTCGTATATTATGAGCGTGTCCTCTGTATGATATGTAAGTAATTTTGTTAAAGGATGATTTATAAGTTTATTTAAAATCTTTCTTCCTATTATACGCTAAATGCAATCTTAGTATTTGTTATTCTCTTTAAGTAATGATTCTAGCTTTATATAACAGTCAATGCATGTTAAGCATTTACAAAGATTGTTGAATCGATATTGTTGATTCTCCTATAACATAAATTTATGCAGGCCTCAGATTGTATCCACAATATTGGCGTCATTTAAATTTCAGCAGCGAATTTTATATGTACTTTATATGGTGACTCCATAGCAGGCTATATTCATTCGTATATAGAAAAACTAAAAATAAATCAAAGCTCCTTGGTGGATAATTTAAAGTACGTGTTCTTCTCTGAAAGGTATCTGGAGTGCACATTCCAAATACTTATTCTGAACAGACAATCTTCTAAAAGCTGGAATAGTATATTTTACAGATATGCATACGTTATTTTTATGAATCTAATGACAGATTTCGATTTATAGAAAGACTACACTTTATAACATTCCAATGGCGATTGTTGTATCTCAAGATATCAAAAATTACTCTGAGAAATATATGGACTCACTTCAAGGAGTATTAAGTTTTTTTCAAACTATTACCGAAGTTTTTGCTACAAGATCTTCTAAAGGGGGCTGAATACTGTATTTCAAGGTACAAAAAGCTCGTTTTGTAAGAACGGTTACTCATCAGAATATTTAAAAGAAATCTTATGTAAAAGGGGGATTAAAAAATCGATAATGGATAACGACTGCTAGATCTTATAGCGCCAGCTAATGGTTGGATTGTTATCGAAGCAACGACAACAGATAGAGATTCTGATAATAGAGAAATGGAGCCTTAAGACTTGAAACTCTTCTGTACAGGGGTGTGAACTTGTGTGAATAATATATTATCATTATTATTATTATTATTATTATTATCATTATTACTTGCTAAGCTACAACCCTAGTTGGAAAAGCAGGATGCTATAAGCCCAGGTGCTCCAGCAGGGAAAATAGCCCAGTGAGGAAAGGAAAAAATAGAAAAATAAGGTATTTTAAAGAAGAGTGATAACATTGAAATAAATATCTCCTATATAAACTCTATAGACTTTAACAAAAGAGGAAGAGAAATTAGATAGAATAGTGTGCTCGAGTGTACCCTCAAGCACTAAAGAACTCTAACCCAAGACAGTGAAAGACCATGGTACAGAGGCTATGGCACTACACAAGATTAGAGAACAATGTTTGATTTTGGAGTGTCCTTTTCCTAGAAGAGCTGCTTACCATAGCTAAAGTCTCTCTTCTACCCTTACCAAGAGGAAAGTGTCCACTAAACAATTACAGTGCAGTTTGGTAATCTCATTGTTGTCAGGTGTATGAGGACAGAGAAGAATATGCAAAGAATAGGCCTGACTATTCGGTGAATGTGTAGGCAAAGGGAAAATTAACCGTAACCAGAGAGAAAGATCCATTGTAGTACTGTCTGGCCAGTCAAAATACGCCATAACTCTCTAGTGATAGTATCTCAACGGGTGGCTGGTGCCCTGGCCAACCTACTACCTATATAATCATCATATAGTATACGGAATAATATGATTATTATATAGTATACTGATGTAATGTACAATCTGCTTGTAATTCACAAGTAGTTATCTAGATATTATTTGAAGATATTGACTCCGTCTGTTGAGGTTTCACGATTACATGAATTAAAAAAAAAAAAAAAAACAGAAATAATCTCACATATATAGATAATAATATTCATATGTTTTTTAATATTTTCAATACCTTCGCCCGAGAAAAGTCGGGGATATTGCATGCCACTCTGGAGCGGTTAGCAAAGAAGTTATTTGGAAAACAAAACACCCATTGACTTCATGAATAATCGCGTACATCACACATAATTTTACTTTACACATTTATTCAACCAATTACATTAATCATATTTTTTTTTCAGTCACATTTTAACTTGAGATTTTTTAAATAGCCTCTCTCTCTCTCTCTCTCTCTCTCTCTCTCTCTCTCTCTCTCTCTCTCTCTCTCCACTTACTCGTACATTTAAGCATAGTGGTGAGAGCGCTCAGCATCAGAATAAGTAACTAATGTTGGATTCATAATTCAGAAGTACAGACAAATAAATGTGTTAAAAAATATCTGTTATATCAATTTTTATCTGAGAAGCTAATTAAGTACCTCTTGGCTGTAGTCAACAAGAGAAAAGAGAAAAAAAAAACGTCATTAATGTTTTCTATGAAAACGGGTGGGCCTTGGCCAAATAATCCTCAAAAGATATTATTTTTCTCTCCTGTTAACTTACTATTCTTTCTTTAGACATAAGATAGAGCATTTGGTTTCTTTACAGTTGACTTCCGTAACTAAAAAAAAATTGAGACTTGGGTCATTCAAATTTCAAAATTGATACTAGTGTTAGTTTCTGGTGTCTATTTAACATAATAACACCTAATTGTAACCTTTGGTATGTTACAAAAGAAAAGTTCATTTACCCCATCATACGGATTTCCAGTTTTTTTGTTTTTTCCATTTTGGGTTATGTAGTATAAGCTCATCATTTAGTCCAGGGATAAAATGCCATGATTTTGACTTCTGAAAATCTCAAATGGTATTGAGTGGGTCTGTTATATTGTCGATTTCTAATTATCCGAAATAAAAGATAAAAATAAATATAAGCCATAATATTAGAGGATTGAAAATAAAAAGACAAGAAAAAAGAGATGAGAAAGGACTAAAAGGACATAGCATTTTCCCAGATGAACGAGAGTATATTCAGAAAATATCCTTAAAGAGAAGAGGATAAATGTACCCTAAAAAGATTCCCGAGCCTCGAGGAAAGAAAAGAACATATCTATAAGGTTTCTCAATTGGACACAGAAAAAAAAAAAAAAAAAAACATGAGGCCCGATCTGTGTGGAAAGGACAATCTATAACAAGGTGGCAGCTAAGATTGAGGAGAGAACACCATAGAGAGATAACTTGGTATAAAAAAAAAGTATCCAATCTACTGCGTCTGCAATATTTTCCACTTCATTTCATAGCATATGAAGAAACCCAAATATTTTCCTCCTTTTTAGCTTAAAAATACTACTGCTGATTTTCATTAGGTTACAAACATTATTTCAGTTAATCTGATGGACTGAAGAGATATTTTGACATTATTCATACGAAGTGTAAATGGATTTATACAAACTACTCAATTTAAGCTTTCAATGCGTATATTGAAAGCCGCCCATCCATTTTAAGGATTTTCAGGTAAGCTGAAATTAATTACCACAATTAGATTTTTTTTTTTCCAACAGCCATTGATTTATGATACATGCTTGTCTTTGTATTTGTTTGACTTGATAGGGAAAGCAGGGACTACAATTTGACTAAAGGAAAACGAAATAAAAGGAAAAGACCGGTAAAAGGAAGAGTTTCTGTAAACTCATTGTTAGTAAAAGAATGTGAGCACTGAGGTTAATTAAAAACTCAGATGTTAGTAAAAGAATGTGAGTAATGAGGTTAATTAGAAAAAATAAACAAGAGAAAGGCATTAGACATGATTAGAGATAAATTTACTGTATTCACTTTTGCAATGACAGGCACGCTGGCTGCGTTTCTCTATCCAAAGGGGATATCAATATTGTTCTTATCATATTTTTTTTTCTTTTTACTATTTCCCATATGTAATCATAACGATTTAGTTTTCATAAATAGATTAAAAACAGAGATCGCTGATAAAATTTAATTGCATACATGCGGACATATATTTTTTGAAGATAGCTTAGCGTTCATTTGTTGAAGTACTTCTTTTCAATAACAAACCGATTTCAAGTCATTAACGTTGAAAAGGACTTGTAATTCTATATAGAAAACTACGCATGATTACCGGGGAAGATATCCATTCATTGAAGAGAGGGAGAAGAGGTTAAGATAGTATTTTAGTGCTCGTATGTCAGTAAGGTAAATTAATATAAAATACAGACTAAAATAAAACTTTAATAAGGAATTTTCTTAGTATAAGCATTCAAACATCTCTTGTAAAGAAAAAAAATCCTCATGGATTAGCCTTTATGTATTTTTCCATAACTTGAAAAAGATTCCTTGAATTTCTTTCTTGTGATGAAAGAAGGTATGAACGCATTTGTATCTCATAATTAATAATAATAATAATAATAATAATAATAATAATAATAATAATAATAATAATAAAATTCGCTTTATTTCAAAAGTAAGATACCTAATGGGAATTCACATATAAGTACATTTAACCCCGCTTGGAGTGAAGCCTCCGTCTCTGAATAGATTCAGATCTCGATATTCGACTTATTCACCCAGCTATCAAGAGAGATTTACGTCAATTTCGGCTGTCATGAACATATACAAGTCGAATTCATGTTTGTATTTTGAATTGAAATTGACTCATCGCTGCCATAATCACTGGCTGCTAAATTTCCAACGCATATCTATTCATGATATTGTAGTCACTAACACATGACTTTCCTATTTTCAAATATTGGGCCACGAATAAAGTTTAATATGGAATTTCCTCCACTTTGGGGGTAACATATGTGGTAAGTGGATCTATCATGACCTGGACTCGAGCCTATACTGTACCTCTGATTTTAAACAAAACTAGACAGTCAAATTATTCACCCGGCTATCCGGAGAGATTCAAGCCAATTTCAACTCTGCTTTAAGTATCCCTTTTGAATTCAGGTATATTGTTATAATCAAAATCAACCTATTCCCACCATAGAAGCCGATTGCTAAGTTTTAGGTTTTAAAGGCCACTCATGAATGGCAGAGACAAGGAAGAGTGACATTGTCCTATCAAGCAGGACAATGTCCTAGACACTGACCATATATTATGATCAGCGCCTAGGACCCCTCTCCACCCAAGCTAGGATCAGGGAAGGCCATTAAATAGTTTTGTCCCTAACGCACCTTTAATTTTTCAAATATTAAGCCTCAAATCTTTGTTTTTATATGGAATTTACTGTACTTTGGGATAGCCTTTTAGATATGTCGACTTGTCTGGTCTTGTAATCATTCATAGGTATAGGTTCGAATCCTAGTTTGTGTAGAAGCCCCTTTTCTCATATGATATCCACTTGAGGTATTCAATATAAAAAAATTATTAATAGCTTAATATTCTAAGTAGGAATATCATATGTGGTAATGAGAAAATCTTCGTTTGTATATATGTATATATATATATTATATATATATATATATATATATATATATATATTTATATATATATATATATATATATATATATATAAATATATATATATTGTGTGTGTGTGTGTGTGTGTGGGTGTGGGTCTGAGACTGATAAGAAATGCTAGTCAAGTTAAAATTCAAGATCCATAGCACAATAAAATAATAATAAAAAAGTGTTATTGTATGAATTGGAAACATGGAATCTTAAAAGAACAAAGGAAGCAAAGGTTAAGAGAACAGATGAGAATGCTGATATGGAGTATGAGAATAACAATGTTTGTAAGCTTGGAAACGGATAATATACGAATGACAGATGTAATAAAGAATATATAGGTAATAAAAATGCCACGATTGTGATAGATACACAATGTTTTGAGGATGGATGGTTGGAGGGAATGAGTAGGGTGGGGGAAGATTGAGAGAGAGGCAGAGAAAGGATGGTGAGATAGGTGAAGGATTGTATGGAAACTAGAGGTTTGGTGGAAGAAGATGCCTGTGGTAGAAGGTATTGCAAAGAGTGCATCAGGCAACCGACCCCTTATTGTAGGGACAATGGTGGGGCAGAAGATATATACAAATGTGAGTGTTCTGAGTATGTGCTTTTAAGGAACTAATGATTTTCATCCATTTTTAGGAAAAACTGACAAGTTGAAAAGTGGATAGTCAATGTTAGGTTTTTTTTTTTTTTTACAGTTTCTCATGACGAACGCCATTAGGTATCTAGAAATTGATCTATCTATCAACATAAGACAGTGAATCACAGTGACATATTTTCCTATTCAACCCAGAAAAGTGTTTGAAAAAAGTATTGGTGTGATATGCCATCCCTGTTTAGAATTCTGTGATCATACAGTTCTATCCAGAAATCGCAGCTGCGTGAAGGTTTCTGGATTTCTATAGAAGAAGCGAAGGCAAACAGTGGGGGAAGAGTAACGAGAAAGCCTGAACACAGGTGCGTTTTGGGTGGACGCTGACAATACGAGGGATGTGTCTGAGGAAAAACAATAGGAAAATATTTTTGGGAAAAGAAATATTTCTAGTTTCAACAGACTAAAACACTACCCACGTGGTTCGGTCGTAAGTGCAGTCAGTGGTGTCGCTCCTATTTTTATATATATATTTTTTGTAACTAGGAAAAAGATTTTTTAGTATATATTCGTGGAAATATAAATTCTTTTTACTTGGTTTAAGAAAGCTGTGTGAATGTAATGGGATTATATTCTTATATTCCACAATTTTGTTGCTAGTTTATCTTCACTTTAACTCAATTTTCCTATAACAAGAAATAGCAATGGCATTGAAGTGATATGAAGGGCCATGCGTGAATTTATGATAAAAATCCGAGGATCGTTCAACCCAACTTAAAGAGAGAGAGAGAGAGAGAGAGAGAGAGAGAGAGAGAGAGAGAGAGAGAGTGTGTTGGCTTCTACGTAGCCGAAAGAAAGGGAAGATGAAAATTTATTGTGAGACCGTAATCTATGATTCCCCTAAGTCATCCATCCATCACCATTGTTCGGTCATCTTGATAATGAAAGTGAGAATCCACTTATTATCTTTTTCACCGAAAAACCCTTTGTATTTCGTATCAGAATATCATTTCGTCATTCCTTTGCCAAATAATGGGAAAAAGAATATTATGACATGACCTTACTCGGGAATTGATATACACGATTACCATAAGGATACAAGAAAACAAATATAAACTAGAGGGGCACTCAGTAAAGCGCAGACCTCCGCCGCAGCATCTTATTTCTCGACCTTGACATTGACCTTTAACCTTAACATGTATTAGGTGGCTTGGATTTTCATACACTCAAATATAAACCAATTTTTAAGTCAATGACCACGATGTCCAAACTTATGGCTGATTACGTGAATTGGACATTTTG
>NC_090761.1:13979396-13984396 GCF_036898095.1 Palaemon carinicauda
AAGTTTATCAATAATTATGAATTCCGTGTAACGCATTAAAAGGTAAATTTCCATGAAATAATAAAGTACCTTCAAACAATAATTAAATGCTATATTTTATGTGATAGTAAAAGATGTCTCATATGTCGAAGAATTAAAAAAATTACCTCATTTGATATAGTCAACCAATAAAAGCACAAAATATATGTACTCCTGTAAGCCTATCGAAGTTACTAGATAGTTTTGTTTACTTTGGTAAACTGTGAAGTCATCTTGAAATTATGCTCCAAGAAACTCCTCTAGGTTATTTTTTTTTTCGTCTCCAAGAAATGTAAAAACGTTAGAAATTAAATATTAACTTGAAAGAAACCCACATTATAATGCTGGCTCCTTTTAATTAAATAGTATTTTGTATCTACATTTTATTAATCCTGAATAGTATATTGAAAATCTTTCAACTTAAATATAATAAAGTAAACTAATTGTTATATATCCGTTTAGTGAGATTGGTATTACTGAATGGAAAGGAGTCATATGGTATGAGAATGAAATAATCTCCAATAGATTTAGTATATTTAAAAACAAAGCCTTCGGAAGAATATTGGGGGTTAAAATGAGAGATTACTAGAGTGCCATATGGGGATAAGATCATGATGAGGGGTAGATGGAGATGGTTTGGGCATGTTCTTCGCACTCCTCGAGAGTGATTCGTCTAAAAACGTTTAACTGGGCTCCACAAGGCACTAGAAGAGTTGGAAGTCCCAAGCCTACAAGGCTGACGACTGTGAAGCGTGAAGTAGGAGATGAATGGAGAAGTATTGAATAAAAGCTCAAGATAGAAACAACTGGCGAAATCTAACCGAGGCCCTTTGCGTCAATACGGATAGGAGATGATGATGAAGTCTTTCGAAATTACTAGATGGTTTTGATTACTTAGGAAAACTGTTAAGTCATCTTGAAATTATGATCCAAGAAACTCTTCTGCTTTTTTTTTTCCCAAGAAATATAAAAACGTTAAAAATTGATTATTATCTTAAAAGGAGCCCACACGATAATACCAATTATTTTGTATCTACTTTTTATTAGTCCTAAATAGAGTATTGAAAAGCTTTTAATTTGGAATATAATAGAATTAATTAATTGGATGTTTAAATCTGAAATAAACTCTTGGCTAAACGATATTTTTTCTTCAAATATAGATATCAACATTAATAGCGTCATAGATAATTGCCATATAAAACAAAGTTAGAAATTCAAGGATCCCTCATACCCGAAACTAATAAAATCAAGTTGCTTTGTCCAATCTGCATTAGTTTACCAGTGTTCTATTTATCTCCCAACTTCTTTCTATTGCTTTTCATCTTCAGCCTGGCCCTCCTCTTGGCATCGTTCCTCCCCTAAGAACACTTCAGGTGCGTCCTTCCATTACCCGGTCTTCGTGTCTGTCCTCCAGGCAATCTTGGGCCTTGTTTGCTTTCAGTCTTTCCAAAACAATCCCGACATCCTCCGATAGTGTTATATCCGGACGGTAAAAGCAATCACCCGTCGATGAAGTTGTTTTTCTCAACATTTCCCATCTCCTTTGTTGGGCAATGACTCGTGGAATAAGCCTCTGTGCTTGGAGGAATGATGACACCTTTAAGGTTTACTAACTTGAACAAAATACCGATGCCTGTATATATATACATATATATATATATATATATATATATATATATATATATATATATATATATATATATATATATATGTGCATATATAAATGAATATACATATATATATACTGTATATATATATATATATATATATATATATATATATATATATATATATATATATATATATATATATATATATATATATAAAGTATACATACAGCATAGGATTATGAAGCGTGCAGAAGGAGAGGATGAACGGAGAAGTCTTGATTTAGAAGATCAAGACCAAGACGACTGGCGAAATCTAATCGAGGCCCTTTGCGTCTATAGGCATATGAGGAGATAATATATATGTGTATATATATATATATATATATATATATATATATATATATATATATGTATATATATACAGTATATATATATATATATATATATATATATATATATATATATATATATATATATATATATACAGTATATATATATATATATATATATATATATATATATATATATATATACATGTATGTATATATATATTTATATATATATAGTATATATATATATATATATATATATATATATATATATATATATATATATATATATATATATATATTATATATATATATATATATATATATATATATATATATATATATATATATATATATATATATATATATATATATATCGCTGCTAGACCATTGCAGAACAAAGGCCTCAGACATGTCATTCCACTTGTGTGTGTTTATGGTCTTTCTGCGCCAGTCCACTCCCGCAAACTTCCTTAATTCATCGATCCATCGTCTTCTTTTCATTCCTCTTCTTCGTTTACAATCTCTTGGGACCCATTCTTTACTTGTTAATGTCCAGCTATTGTCAGTCATTCTCATTATTTGTCCTGCCCACGTCTATTTCTCCATCTTACAAGTTGTTAGAGCATTCCCTACTTTCGTTTGCTTCATGTTGCACTTTTTCTGTCTCTTAGTGTTATTCCCATCATTATTCTTTCCATAGCTCTTTGTAGTTTATTAGCGTCGACAATAGTGAACTTGACCTGCGGATGGTTTTTTTTTTTTTTTTTTTTTTTTCTTTTTTTTTTTTTTTTTTTTTTTTTTTTGCAGTTTATCTAAGTTTTTCGTAAGCCACAGTTATAGATTTCCCAGTTACAGTTGGAGTAAGTATCTGTTGTCTTTTGGTACACAGAAAATGAGGGTCTTTATAATGAGCTTTTTTATCAATAAAGTTATAAGAACATTTTAGAATGCTGTGATTGGTAATGAAATTGGACAAGAGAAGTTTCATTAATACTGAATTTATGAATCAAATGGTACCGTATATGATCTGTTAAAATGTGTCTTTATGTTGTTAATTCTGGAAAAAGGGAAGAAAACTTTGACCTAGTTCAATGTGAGTAGATTTTCTGAAAATTGGTATAGAAAACAAGTTATGTCTTATAGTTTTGTTGTCAGGGAATGTGAAATGCAATTATGAGGAATTTCACCTTTAATTATTTTTTACATGAATGTTGTGCATTTAAACTGTTAAGAAAAGTGCGGATTTGTTCAATTTCTTTGGAAATTATACAAGTATTATTTACTGTTTATGATGAATATAGGCCTAATCTTAATAAGGTTGGTGTTTAGCTATAGCTACTACCAGGAGCATAATAATGTAACAGGATAGCACTGGAGCGGTGACCTCATTACTATCCCATCCCTCTGAGTGAATATCTAGTTTTACGATGTCTGTATGGAACCCATAGTTGCTTCACCAAACTTGTTCTCAAAACTATTTCTATCAATATAATGCTGGTATAGTATTTCATTCTTAACATTGTTAAGAATTATAGTTGTGGTCTCAATAATTGGTAATTTTGTAGAAATGGACTCCGCATCCCATCTGGCCGTAAAAATTGAATTAGAATTTACAGTTGCAAATTTGTTCATAAATCTTGTAGAATTTTCCGGTGTCATCATTGTCAGTTTACGGTAAATAATTTGTTCATGAAACATTGCTAGGTTATTATCAAAGTTACTTAATGATAAAATGATGGGTCGGAAAAGGTGGTTCATCATTGACTTTGGCTGGGCAATACAAGTACCCAGGTTTTGAACCAGATTCATTGTCTATCCTATATCATATTGCCAATATTATCCTTTTTAAATTTCCTCTTGTTTCCGAATATATAATGCTATATTAACAAGGACTTTTCAGAATTATAATATATCGGAAATTATGCTCTAATTTAAATATGCAGTACAAATTTTTCATACGTTTTGTAATATTCAATGTTCTCTGAAAACTCTTTATTAGTCTTTATTATATTTAATAATGGTAATATGTGGATCCATCTTATAGCTAAGATGTCAAGTTGAACAAGGGCTTTAGAAGTGATTTGATCATGTGAACTGAATTGTGGGAAACAGTTTTGATAGAAAATTGTGTATGATTTGCCAGTAGTGTGAGGAAGTGGAGCAAGGCCTAATATGTATGACCGTTCAAGTCTGGCGTATGAAGAGTCAAACTCAAACAGTTGGGAGTGGGTGGGTCGTTTCTTAGCATCATTATTGATTTTTAAATAACACATCTCAAAGAGTTGTTGTTGATGGGCACTATAGTGAGTATAGGAATTTGATATCCGGTGTTCCATAGGGTAGTGTTCTTGGCCCATTACTTATCATACTATATACACATGACATGTGGTTTGGCCTAGAAAACAAGCTTATTGTATATGCAGATGATGCTATTCTCTTTGCATCAATTCCATCCCTGGATGTAGATCTGGGGTTGGTGAATCCGTTAATGGAGATCTAGCTAAAATTAGTGCATGGTGCAAATTATGGGGTATGAAGTTGAATCTTAACAAAACTCAAAGTATGATTGTAAGTAGGTCAAGGACGGTGGTTTCTCAACATCCGGATCTCATTATTGATAATGTTTCTTTAAATTTGTATGACTTAAAATTTTAGGTGATTCTCGACAGCAAATTTACTTTTGAAAAACACATTAGGTCTGTGTCTTCTTCAATTGCACAAAAAAATTGGCTTATTGGGAAATTCTTTTAAGATTTTCAGTGATCAATCCATTCTGAAGTAGTGTTTTAATTCTTTCATTCTACCTTGTTTTGAGTATTGTTCTCCTGTCTGGTGTTCAGCTGCTGATTCTCATCTTAATTTGTTGGACAGACACTTACGGTCTATTAAATTTCTTATTCCTGATCTAGATATTAATCTTTAGCACCGTCGTTCAATTAGTTCATTATGCATGTTGCATAAGATTTTTCATAACTCTGACCATCCTTTACATTCAGATCTCCGTGGACAATTGTATCTTTTTCGTAATACTAGGCAGGCA
>NC_090761.1:14001896-14004396 GCF_036898095.1 Palaemon carinicauda
AGCTATAGCTACTACCAGGAGCATAATAATGTAACAGGATAGCACTGGAGCGGTGACCTCATTACTATCCCATCCCTCTGAGTGAATATCTAGTTTTACGATGTCTGTATGGAACCCATAGTTGCTTCACCAAACTTGTTCTCAAAACTATTTCTATCAATATAATGCTGGTATAGTATTTCATTCTTAACATTGTTAAGAATTATAGTTGTGGTCTCAATAATTGGTAATTTTGTAGAAATGGACTCCGCATCCCATCTGGCCGTAAAAATTGAATTAGAATTTACAGTTGCAAATTTGTTCATAAATCTTGTAGAATTTTCCGGTGTCATCATTGTCAGTTTACGGTAAATAATTTGTTCATGAAACATTGCTAGGTTATTATCAAAGTTACTTAATGATAAAATGATGGGTCGGAAAAGGTGGTTCATCATTGACTTTGGCTGGGCAATACAAGTACCCATGTTTTGAACCTGATTCATTGTCTATCCTATATCTTATTGCCAATATTATCCTTTTTAAATTTCCTCTTGTTTCTGAATATATAATGCTATATTAACAAGGACTTTTCAGAATTATGATATATCGGAAATTATGCTCTAATTTAGATATGCAGTACACTTTGTTCATACGTTTTGTAATATTCAATGTTCTCTGAAAACTCTTTATTACTCTTTATTACATTTAATAATAATAATAATAATATGTGGATCCATCTTATAGCTAAGATGTCAAGATAAACGAGGGCTTTTAGAAGTGATTTGATCATGTGAATTGAATTGTGGGAAACAGTTTTGATAGAAAATTGTGTATGATTTGCCAGTAGTGTGAGAAAATGGAGCAAGACCTAATATGTATGACCGTTCAAGTTTGGCGTATGAAGAGTCAAACTCAAACAGTTGGGAGTGGGTGGGTCGTTTCTTAGCATTATTATTGATTTTTTAAGTAATAGATCTCAAAGAGTTGTTGTTGATGGGCACTTTAGTGAGCATAGGAATGTGATATCCGGTGTTCCACAGGGTAGTATTCTTGGCCCATTACTTACCATACTATATACAAATGACATGTGGTTTGTTGCATATGCATATGCAGATGATGCTATTCTCTTTGCATCAATTCCATCCCCTGGATGTAGATCTGGGGTTGGTGAATCCCTTAATAGAGATCTAGCTAAAATTAGGGCATGGTGCAAATTATGGGGTATGAAGTTGAATCCTAACAAAACTCAAAGTATGATTGTAAGCAGTCAAGGACGGTGGTTGCATATGCAGGAGATGCTATTCTCTTTGCATCAATTCCATCCCCTGGATGTAGATCTGGGGATGGTGAATCCCTTAATAGAGATCTAGCTAAAATTAGTGCATGGTGCAAATTATGGGGTATGAAGTTGAATCCTAACAAAACTCAAAGTATGATTGTAAGCAGTCAAGGACGGTGGTTCCTCAACATCCGGATCTCAGTATTGATAATGTTTCTTTAAATTTGTATGACTCTTTTAAAATTTTAGGTGTGATTCTCGACAGCAAATTTACTTTTGAGAAACACATTATGTCTGTGTCTTCTTCAATTGCACAAAAAATTGGCATATTGGGAAAGTCTTTTAAGATTTTCAGTGATCAATCTATTCTGAAGAAGTGTTTAAATTCTTTCATTCTAACCTGTTTTGAGTATTGTTCTCCTGTCTGGTGTTCAGCTGCTGATTCTCATCATAATGTGTTGGACAGACACTTACGGTCTATAAAATTTCTTATTCCTGATCTAGATATTAATCTTTGGCACCGTCGTTCAACTAGCTCATTATGCATGTTGCATAAGATTTTTCATAACTCTGACCATCCTTTACATTCAGATCTCCCCGGACAATTGTATCCTGTTCGCAATACTAGGCAGGCAATTAATTCTGATAGCCAGGCGTTATCCATCATGAGGCTCAATAGTACACAGTATTAGAAGTTTTATTTAAGCTGTTACCAAATTGTGGAATGATCTTCCTAATCGGTAGTTGAATCAGTAGAACTTCAAAAGTTCAAAGTTGGAGCAAATTTTTTTTCATGTTGACCAGGCTGACATGAGTCTTTTTATAGTTTATATATGACATATCTGTTTTGACGTTGTTAATAGTTTATATATGACATATCTATTTTGACGTTGTTACTGTTTTTAGAATGATTTAGCATTGTTAATTTGTTCTCATCATTTATTTATTTCCATATTTCCTTTCCTCACTGGGCTATTTTTCCCTATTGGAGCCCTTGGGTTTATAGCATCTTGCTTTCCCAACTAGGGTTGTAGCTTGGCTAGTAATAATGATGATAATATATATATATATATATATATATATATATATATATATATATATATATATATATATATATATATATATATATCGTATATGATAGTTTATTTCTATCCTAGTAGACTTTGTATTTTTCAACTCTTAATTCATAGGTAGCTTTTGATATCAAATTCACTTTGACTCGGGATCACAGCCCTCAGAGGA
>NC_090761.1:14016896-14019396 GCF_036898095.1 Palaemon carinicauda
TTTATTCTAATCCTCACTGAGTATATAACACGGGCTTAATAGTTTGTAGTGAATATAGCAAGCATTATACAAATATTCAATGAAAATCATGGTACAAAGTAAGCAAAATTTTCACCCCTTTGCAGTGTCTCGATTTTTCTTTATTCGTTTTGCTTCTAAAGACCTGTTTAGCGTTTTCTGCAGCATTAAACTCAGTTGCCTAATAAAATCGTGCAAGTATACGTGTTTAATGAATTATAGATGATCGTGTTAACATTAAACCCGCCGGTTCATTAACACTAATGAGTTACTTTTCATTTTTTCAGAGAGAGAAATAAATGTTTTTTTATCCTACTTTTAGTAGTTTTAGTTAATCGGCATTCCGTATTGGTAGGATAATACTTGCTTAGCATTATTATTAAATGATTATTATGGTTCTTTATCAGGTATTGTAAAGCATTATCGTTTATTATTTCCTTTTTGTTTTGTGTATCATTTGCGCTCTCTCTCTCTCTCTCTCTCTCTCTCTCTCTCTCTCTCTCTCTCTCTCTCTCTCTCTCTCTCTCTCTCTCATAATCCCAATATATTCTCATAAACATTTTTGAATGGGGACAGGGTTTGTTCTTTAACCTCTTCTTTAATCGGCTTTATATTTATCCACTTCAAGTGGCAGAATACTCAAGAAAAGAAGAATTCTACATATCTCTTTAAATGCTGAAAAACTTATATATATAGATATTCTTTCTGCTTGCAAAGTAATTTTTAGAGAAAGAACTGTCAATGATTTTCATTTGCGTGATAGATAACGAAGGCGGTTGCTTAGCCCTTTGTTTCCCTGGACCTTCCGGAATTGTTTTTCCAAGAAAAATATACAGTATATATACAGAAAATATATTTATTTGCTTAAGTATGTGTATGAACATTAACATGTATGTATGTATGTATGTATGTATGTATGTAATATACCCCCTCACGCAGCTAAGTCACGAGTTAGCAAGTACGTTGAAAATTATTATTAGAAAATTTTCATTTCCTTCAGAATTCTTTGTTTACATTTTACACTTCATGTCGTATGCCTTTAAAATCACTTTTAAAAACTTTAAATATGTTAACATTTAAATCACGAACTTCAATCTGATATTAAGGGTTTTATGTTTATCATCAAGTTGCTGTTTTAAGATAAAACAAGATTAGATTAAATAATTTTCAGGCTAAATACTTCGAGGAACTGCGGGTAGAGTTTAATGCCTTAAAAGGGCAATGCAGCTTCCGCCATTAAGTCAGCTGAATAGTTTATGGTTTTACAAGGTTTTCCAGCAGTATTTTCTTTGTGAATCAGGTCTGTGGGTAAAGCCCTATTTAACGGGAAGTTGATATCTTGGCGTCATTTTCCTCTTGGGAACTACCCTCTTTTTTTCTTTTGAGAAAAGATTCATTGCGATAACTTAAAAAAAAAAAAGCTGAATGATGAACTAGTGTAGTTCTTAAGCAAAGGTTTAATCAAAAGATACAGTTAAATGTAACGGAATTACTTAGAAAACAATCCACACTTGCTTATCCTGTAAATAAAAGGGTTAGTCAAAACATAAGTAAAATAACAAATATTCAGAGTATATAAAATACTACAAAAGTAAAACGAAATATTACGGAAATAACTTTAGTGACTTTAACTCAGTTATCCCGTAGATAAAAGGTTAGTTAAAACATAAAAATGACAAATATTTGAAAATTCCATAGAATAAAAAATCAATGTGAACTTGGTTATGCTCACACAAATTACCAGATGTTCAAAAGTACATAAAATAAAGCAAAATTATCCTCTGGGCATGTTCTTTGCACTCCTCAAGTGATTCGTCCAGCAAACGTTTAACTGAGCTCCACAAGGCACTAGAAGAGTTGGAAGACCCAAGCCTACAAGGCTGACGACTATGAAGCGTGAAGTAGATGATGAATGGAGAACTATTGAATTAAAGCTCAAGATAGAAGCAACTGGCGAAATCTAACTGAGGCCCTTACGTCAATAGGCGTAGGAGATGATGAAGTCTTTCGAAGTTATTAGATGGTTTTGATTACTTAGGAAAACTGTTAAGTCATCTTGAAATTATGATTCCAGAAACTCTTCTTTTTTTTTTCTTTTTTTTCTTTTCTCCAAGAAATATAAAAACGTTGAAAATTGATTATTATCTTAAAAGGAGCCCACACGATAATACCTATTATTTTGTATCTACTTTTTATTAGTCTTAAATAGTGTTTTGAAAACCTTTTAATTTGGAATATAATAGAATTAATTAATTGGATGTTGAAATCAGAAATAAACTCTTGGCTAAGCGATATTTTTTTTTCCAAATATAGATATCAACATTGATAGCGTCATAGATAATTGCCATATAAAAAAAAGGAAGAAATTCAAGGATCCCTCATACCCGAAACTAATAAAATCAAGTTGCTTTGTCCAATCTGCATTAGTTTACCAGTGTTCTATTTATCTCCCAACTTCTTTCTATTGCTTTTCATCTTCAGC
>NC_090761.1:14021896-14061896 GCF_036898095.1 Palaemon carinicauda
TTAGCTATAGCTACTACCAGGAGCATAATAATGTAACAGGATAGCACTGGAGCGGTGACCTCATTACTATCCCATCCCTCTGAGTGAATATCTAGTTTTACGATGTCTGTATGGAACCCATAGTTGCTTCACCAAACTTGTTCTCAAAACTATTTCTATCAATATTATGCTGGTATATTATTTCATTCTTAACATTGTTAAGAATTATAGTTGTGGTTTCAATAATTGGTAATTTTGTAGAAATGGACTCCGCATCCCATCTGGCTGTAAAAAAATTGAATTAGAATTTACAGTTGCAAATTTGTTCATAAATCTTGTAGAATTTTCCGGTGTAATCATTGTCAGTTTACGGTAAATAATTTGTTCATGAAACATTGCCAGGTTATTATCAAAGTTACTTAATGATAAAATGATGGGTCGGAAAAGGTTGTTCATCATTGACTTTGGCTGGGCAATACAAGTACCCATGTTTTGAACCTGATTCATTGTCTATCCTATATCTTATTGCCAATATTATCCTTTTTAAATTTCCTCTTGTTTCCGAATATTTAATGGTATATTAACAAGGACTTTTCAGAATTATAATATATCGGAAATTATGCTCTAATTTAGATATGCAGTACACTTTGTTCATACGTTTTGTAATATTCAATGTTCTCTGTAAACTCTTTATTACTCTTCATTTCATTTATTAATAATGATATGTGGATCCATCTTATAGCTAAGATGTCAAGATGAACGAGGGCTTTTAGAAGTGATTTGATCATGTGAACTGAATTGTGGGAAACAGTTTTGATAGAAAATTGTGTATGATTTGCCAGTAGTGTGAGGAAGTGGAGCAAGGCCTAATATGTATGACCGTTTAAGTTTGGCGTATGAAGAATCAAACTCAAACAGTTGGGGGTGGGTGGGTCATTTCTTAGCATTATTATTGATTTTTTAAGTAATATATCTCAAAGAGTTGTTGTTGATGGGCACTATAGTGAGTATAGGCATGTGATATCCGGTATTCCACAGGGTAGTGTTCATGGCCCATTACTTATCATAATATACACACATGACATGTGGTTTGGCCTAGAAAACAAGCTTGTTGCATATGCAGATGATGCCATTCTCTTTGCATCAATTCCATCCCCTGGATGTAGATCTGGGGTTGGTGAATCCCTTTATAGATATCTAGCTAAAATTAGTGCTTGGTTCAAATTATGGGGTATGAAGTTGAATCCTAACAAAACTCAAAGTATAATTGTAAGTAGGTCAAGGACGGTGGTTCCTCAACATCCGGATCTCAGTATTGATAATGTTTCTTTAAATTTGTATGACTTAAAATTTTAGGTGTGATTCTCGACAGCAAATTTACTTTTGAGAAACACATTAGGTCTGTGTCTTCTTCAATTGCACAAAAAATTGGATTATTGGGAAAGTCTTTTAAGATTTTCAGTGATCAGTCTATTCAGAAGAAGTGTTTTAATTCTTTCATTCTACCTTGTTTTGAGTATTGTTCTCCTGTCTGGTCTTCACCTGCTGATTCTCATCTTAATTTGTTGGACAGACACTTAACGTCTATTAAATTTCTTATTCCTGATCTAGATATTAATCTTTGGCACCGTCGTTCAATTAGTTCATTATGCATGTTGCATAAGATTTTTCATAACTCTGACCATCCTTTACATTCAGATCTCCCTGGACAATTGTATCCTGTTCGTAGTACTAGGAAGGCAGTTAATTCTAATAGCCTGGCCTTCTCCATCACGAGGCTCAATACTACACAGTATTCTAGAAGTTTTATTCCAGCTGTTACCAAATTGTGGAATGATCTTCCTCATCGGGTAGTTGAATCAGTAGAACTTCAAAAGTTCAAAGTTGGAGCAAATTTTTTTTTATGTTGACCAGGCTGACATGAGTCTTTTTATAGTTTATATATGACATATCTGTTTTTGACGTTGTTAATAGTTTATATATGACATATCCATTTTGACGTCGTTACTGTTTTTAGAATGACTTATTGTTAATTTGTTCTCATCATTTAATTATTTCCTTATTCCCTTGGGCTTATAGCATCTTGCTTTCCCAACTAGGGTTGTTGCTTGGCTAGTAATAATAATAATTATATATATATACATATATATATATATATAAATATATATATATATATATATATATAGATATATATATATATATATATATATATATATATATATATATATATATATATATATATATATACCGTATATGACAGTTAATCTCTATCCTAGTAGACTTTGCATTTTTCAACTCTTAATTCATAGGTAGCTATTGATATCAAATTCACTCTGTCTCGTGATCACAGCCCTCAGAGGAAATTAATCTTATGATAAGTACTTCTCGGGCCACGATTCGAACATTTGTGTCAGTGCCGATATATATATATATATATATATATATATATATATATATATATATATATATATATATATATATATATATATATATATATATATATATATATATATGTGTGTGTGTATATATATATATATATGTATATATATATATATATATATATATATATTTATATATATATATATATATATATATATATATATATATATATATATATATATATACAGTATATATATGTGTGTGTGTTTGTGTTTGTGTATGTATATACATGTGTGTGTCTGTGTGCGTTTGTGTGTGTATGCTTATGTATCCAGAGAATTTTCTTCCATTTTGAGACGATACTAATGCATTATATATTTATTGTAAACGTAAAGTAACATACACAAAAACAGTATTTAAAAGGGCAAAGTCATATATAATATATAACCTGGATGGAAGTACATAAAATACTTTAATGCAGAGAGAATATTGGGGCCACGAGACTACGAGCGGTTATTAGGAGTAATATCGTTTCATGGGACTCGAATCGGGAACTGACATGGTTAGCAAGGCTTACTATTCAGTTAAGGAAGTGTTGTATAAGAGGGACCAGGTATAAAAACGTGACATCGGTGGAATCGTGGACTTCATCGTAAAAAGAAGGGAAACGCCATGTTTGGTCTGGATGGGAATAGGTTATTGAAACTACTTGATTGCAGAGAATTTGATGGTGCAGCAAGCCTTGCTATGAGGAACAGCCCCACCCTAAAGGGAATCGAATCCGAGATGAACGCAGTTTATAATTGTAGATTATCTGAGGGGGTAAAATAAGCCTCATAGTTTAGCCTACTTTGGGCAAAAGATGATGACCTTTTGGAGCAGACATTCCTCCCGTTGCAAGATTAGAACTGTAAGCTTCATCAAATAGGGGGAAGCTTGTAGGGTCAGTCGAGAAATTTTGTGAAGCACAGTGAAAAATAATTCTTGTTTTTTCCATATCGAAGAATCTTATAGTCCTCATATATCCATACTTGTTAATGAATTTCTGAGTTTCCAAATAATTTTTGGCTTTAAAATTTTACCGGCATAACCTTTATGAATAAAGGTAATTACATAGTAATGGTGATTGAGAACACGTGTTGACACTTAATGTTAAATTGAAAAACGTTTATACAGTTTTCGTCCTATCCTGAAACCTACATGGAGTTCATTTTATCCGGAAGGATGTTATATATATATATATATATATATATATATATATATATATATATATATATATATATATATATATATATATATATATATATATATATATACACATATATTTATATATATATTTATATATATATATATATATGTATATATATATATATATATATATATATATATATATATATATATATATATATATGTATATACTGTATGTATATATGTATGTATGTATGTATAGGGTTGGATAACACATCTAAGTTTACCAGCTATCATGGATAGATTCATTGTATTTATTTTCCAATAACAAATTATCAATTAATCTCAATTCCTTTGAGAAATTTCATAGAAATTTGCTTTATCTTCATTGTCTTATTGCTTTTATGAATTACCTCGTTTCGTTTTCAATCCTTTCCATTACTTTCTTTATGATCGCTCCTGAACCTTTTTGCCTTTCCCATTTCTTGAAGTAAATTGAAAACTCTGCATCAGGATACTGCACTGGGATTGAAATTGCTTATGCATTTCCGAGTGTATTGCCTTCAACGTTGCAAAGTGAGTGATAGACAGAGAGAGAGAGAGAGAGAGAGAGAGAGAGAGAGAGAGAGAGAGAGAGAGAGAGAGTGAGTGAGAGACTTCAAATGTCTGCCAGAACTACAATCTTCAGATCTGATATCTAGATAACCCTTCCCTGTGCATTGTATGAATCTTTCATAAATCCTTTAACGACAGCCGAAACTCCCGAAAATCTTTTCTGATATGCATCCCTGTCTGCCGAGATGTTTTCTGAAAGACGTTTCATGAAAGAATTATTGGACTCTACATTCGTCAGTGATATCAGAAACTGCGCAAGGAAAACGCACTAAATGAGCTTTAGATTAGATGGAATCTCAAATTGGCATCTGAATTCAGTTTTATGTTCTTGTGTTACAGTGCGCCAGTTCTTGCTTGCCTTCTTTTTTTGTAGTAAGGATAAATGTGATTCTTTTGGTACATACATACATACATATACCAAGGCACTTCCCCCAATTTTGGGGGGTAGCCGACATCAACAAATGAAACAAAACAAAAAGGGGACCTATACTCTCTACCAGGGTTAAAAGAATACCTTTTAACCCTGCTCTCTACGTTCCTCCCAGCCTGACAAGGGACTCAACCGAGTTCAGCTGGTACTGCTAGGGTGCCACAGCCCACCCTCCCCCGTTATCCACCACAGATGAAGCTTCATAATGCTGAATCCCCTACTGCTGCTACCTCCGCGGTCATCTAAGGCACCGGAGGAAGCAGCAGGGCCTACCGGAACTGCGTCACAATCGCTCGCCATTCATTCCTATTTCTAGCACGCTCTCTTGCCTCTCTCACATCTATCCTCCTATCACCCAGAGCTTTCTTCACTCCATCCATCCACCCAAACCTTGGCCTTCCTCTTGTACTTCTCCCATCAACTCTTGCATTCATCACCTTCTTTAGCAGACAGCCATTTTCCATTCTCTCAACATGGCCAAACCACCTCAACACATTCATATACACTCTAGCTGCTAACTCATTTCTTATACCCGTTCTCACCCTCACCACTTCGTTCCTAACCCTATCTACTCGAGATACACCAGCCATACTCCTTAGACACTTCATCTCAAACACATTCAATTTCTATCTCTCCGTCACTTTCATTCCCCACAACTCCGATCCATACATCACAGTTGGTACAATCACTTTCTCATATAGAACTCTCTTTACATTCATGCCCAACCCTCTATTTTTTACTACTCCCTTAACTGCCCCCAACACTTTGCAACCTTCATTCACTCTCTGACTTACATCTGCTTCCACTCCACCATTTGCTGCAACAACAGACCCCAAGTACTTAAACTGATCCACCTCCTCAAGTAACTCCATTCAACATGACATTCAACCTTGCACCACCTTCCCTTCTCGTACATCTCATAACCTTACTCTTACCCACATTAACTCTCAACTTCCTTCTCTCACACACCCTTCCAAATTCTCTCACTAGTCGGTCAAGCTTCTCTTCTGTGTCTGCAACCAGTACAGTATCATCCGCAAACAACAACTGTTTTACCTCCCATTCATGGTCATTCTCGTCTATCAGTTTTAATCTTCGTTCAAGCACTCGAGCATATGTCTCTCTCACCACTCCAGGTACTGTTGGTACCTATTATATAATTATTATTATTTTCATTATTATTATCATTATTATTATTGTTATTATTATTATTATTATTATTATTATTATTATTATTAGCTAAGTTACAACCCTAGTTGGAAAAGCAAGATGCTGTAAGCGCAAAGGCTGCAACAGGGAAAATTAGCCCAGTGAGGAAAGTAAAAAAGGAAATAATAAAAGAACAGTAGCAACATAAAAATAGATCTTTCGTATATAAACTATAAAAACTTTTAAAAAATATATAAGAAGCGAAATAAGAATATTGTGCCCGAGTATACCCTCAAGCATGAGATTCTTTGAATTTTTATCTCCGGTCTTCTTATTGATCTTATATCTAACTTTCAAATTCAAAATACATTTTACTGGGTGAAATGAAAGAGACATTAAAAGCTTTTGAAATAAATTAAATAACAATTAAACTATTAAGTAAACAACATCGAAAGAGCAAATTAAATTTTGCAGTCCACTGTCAAACATGTTTTACGTAAGCTGGATAAAAAATAGGTGATTAGGATGGCAATTTTGGAAACATAATTGTCTGAAAATGCAAATAACGGTTACACAAAGATATCACGTGATTATTCACAGTACCATGCACATATCACAGCTACATTAAAAACGTTCATCTACTCATCCTATTATGAAAGTAAGACAAAACTAGAGGGCACTCAGTATAGCGCAGACCTCCGCCACGGAAGCTTATTTGTCGACCTTTTTCTCGACCTTGACTTGGACCTTTGACCTAAGACTTTACAGATTGAACCACTTCCACGTCTCAATATAACAATTATTCCCTGAAATTTTTACTACTCTGTGAGTAAAATTGTGGTCAGGAAGTTGTTCGCAAACAAAGACATTGGGGCAAACAGGGGCAAAAACAACCTCTCCAACTTCGTTGGCGAAGGTAAAAATCTATATCCTTGCCCTAATCATCACTGCAAAAAAGGGGGATTTCAGGGAGCATAACATCAAGGCGATTTTCATTACTGCCCAAATTTTGACACTAACAACCCCCCTGCCTCCCCTCACCCACTTCATCCGCCCCTTGATTGCATTAGAGGTGACTGCAGGATCTCAAACTTCTTGCAATGTGATTTTGGACCAAAAGACCTTTTTCCCTTGAGACAAAAATTGTATTGTCATCAAAGGGGAGACGAAATTAGAAGTGATGGAATATTTTTCTCACTCTTTTTAGTTTGCTCTCTCATTTACGCAAAGTTCCTGCTTAACAAAGTAAGTGGCTTTTTTGTCATCTTCTCTGGTCTGCCTTCATGTCCCATTGCTTTGGCTTTTCATTGTTCCTTTAGTGCAAGATATATATATATATATATATATATATATATATATATATATATATATATATATATATATATATATATATATATATATATATATATATACATATATATATATGTATATGTATATATATATATACATATATATATATATATATATATATATATATATATATATATATATATATATATATATATCTAAGGAACATACACACACACACACAGACACATATATAGTACAGCTCTGTTGACTATGGTGAAACACAAACTCTTTCACCACGTTACGGTATCCCCACTGAGAAAGGGATATATATATATATATGTGTATATATATATATATATATATATATATATATATATATATATATATATATATGTATATATATATATATATATATATATATATATATATATATATATATATATTTATATATATATATATATATATATATATATATATATATATATTTATATATATATATATATATATATATATATATATATATATATTTATATATATATATATATATATATATATATATATATATATATATATATGTATATGTATATGTATATATGCAATATATGTATATATTAAAGAGAGAGAGAGAGAGAGAGAGAGAGAGAGAGAGAGAGAGAGAGAGAGAGAGAGAGAGAGAGAGAGAGAGAGAGAGAGAGAGAGAGAGCTGGCTAATGGTATCTTGTCAACCAAGAAACGGCAACTTCTCAACGGTGAAGACCGAGATTCTGTTTGAGAATTCTAAATACTTTTTCATTCGTGAAAGACTAACACAAACTTTAGGCTTCTGAAGGTGAATGTGAGAAGACAAAGGACTGGCAAAATGAGTTTCTGTGTATATAACGAAGGTTTTAGAATCCTATTAACCTTTTGGTTAAAAAAGTATAAAGGTTAAAGACTGCCATAACTTGACTGATACTCTGTCTGACTTTTGTTTGCGTAAGTTAAAATATTTGAAAGATTCTCAAGGAGCCATCTTTTATTCTTGAGTTTTTAATTTAGTCAAGGAAGTATTCCTACCTATTCCAAACAACGGATCCTTTGCCCTCGAATCCAAAATTATGAGAGTTCATAGGAGACTCGAAAATATGAATATTGTTTTTGATATAAATTCAAAGGGATAACATCATTTATTTTACGTGATTGAAATAAGAACAAGTAATATTTATTCTACTGAAGTAACCATTAATCCTAAGAAAAATTTATTATAAATATTTTCACGAACCAAATAATTGAGAATGCGTGTATATTACCTCATCATCATTTTCTTTGGATTCCTGATTCTCCCTCGAGAAAATATTTATCCAAACATATATTCTGGACGTTATAAGCACCATGTGGTATTTCAGAAAAACCTCAAATTGCATAAAATAATGATTTAATCGTCTATTGAATATCTGTTTAAGGCTGAGTAAATTACTTATGAAAATAGAGAATTTGCGGTTGTTTATATATTTATTCATTGTATCCTGGATATGAATATGTTCAAAATATAAGTAGAGCATTCGGGGAATTATTATTATCGGATTTCTATTATTATCATTATTCTTGGTATTACTTTATTCCTTTTTTTTTATATATAATCAGTAAAAGATGCCAATACACTACTTCCAACAGACGAGTTTATAAGTTTATAAAAACATTCAGATAATTTGGATCATTTTAAGAGAAAACTTGAACACTAATCAGAAACTAAAGGAATCTACTTTGGCAAAGAAAAAAGAAAACACTTCCCATAAGATATGGCTGACACTCATCTGCCTTGAGACAGTTTTTGAACTAAAGAGGAAGCTATATAAGACTAAGGCTAAAGAATTGCGTACTTTTGCTGGCATGGATGGATGAGGAGCGTGTAGCAATCAGCCCCGCTAGCCAAGGCTCAGGAAAATAACTGCTCTGGATTCTCGACTTTGCTCTGAACATTTTATTGTACATAACAAAAAAGTATATATATATATATATATATATATATATATATATATATATATATATATATATATATATGTGTGTGTGTGTGTGTATGTATGTATGTATTTATATATATATATATATATATATATATATATATATATATATATATATATATATATATATATGTATATGTATATATATATATATAAAATTATATATATATATTTTTTTAGTTATATGTGTATGTGTTTGTTTTTGTAGATATATAATATTATATATGTGTATGCATATATATATATATATATATATATATATATATATATATATATATATATATATATATATATATATATATATATATATATCCCAAAGAAGTAAAGAAATAAAAAAAAAAAAACATCGTAACACAGAGGGAAAAGAGAAATGGTAGCATATGCAGTGAGAAGAATTACAGATGCTGCAGCAGCATACAGAACTCTGTTCTTCTTTTTATATTGTTTATCTTTGTAAGTCATTTTAAGTTCGATGGAAATCATGAATAATAAAATATTTAATGTACGGTATGGTATATCTCATAGCCATAGTGTTATTCACTTTTTTTTTTTTTTTTTTTTTTTCGTCTTCTTTTCTTAAATCAAAAATAATCTTAGAGGCAGGAGAGGTAACTAGGAAATAGCTCATATTTATGAAGTATTCCTGATTTTTTTTTTATTCTACCTACTGTCTATTTGAGTATCGAAAAAAGCCTAAAAATACAGTGTCATCCTCATTTTAATCTTATTTTTATGTTTTCGACCGCCTTCCCTTCGTAAGAATAATAAGTATTATAAAGTGTTTTATGTATTTTCTTCTGATTTTTTCGCGAATTTATTATTCAACTAAATATAAATGTGCTTTCTTTGCTGTTTATTGAGTAACTCATGAACTTCTTGACTTATTCATTTGTTAGTTTTTCGTTTATTAGTTCATACTACTTTGGTTCAGTTACTACAACTACGATACTGTTTATTTTACCTAATATTACCAGTAATTTTGACTCAATTTCCTTATCAATTCTGAATACCTAGAAATCAATCCATTGCAATCGTTGCTCATGTTTTCAACTTTCTTTCCCTCCTTCATATAGAAAAAAATCGGGAATCTTCAAGTTAAATCAATATTGATTCATTATGGAATATAAAGCTATGAAAAATATTTCCGTCGTAATTTTCTTGTCTCTGCAAAAAATAAGATATAAGGTCACTCCTTCTCCTAAGAAGAAACTTGATCATCATTTGGACAAGAACATGAGTATAGTCAAGAAACCAAATTTGATAGATTTATACTTGAATATGAACAGAGTCTGTCATTCCTCTCCTAGCGAATGTTTTTTCAACAATTTGGTTCATGCATCCCTAATTAGCATAAATCAGATTTCGAACATCTATCCTTACATTTTTTAGAACAATAATGATCGAATATTCCTCATTTCTTTTTAATGCAGATTACATCATGTATACTTCCTTCCTTGTATATCCTTGCAGAAAATGTACATTCACATAATTTGCTATTAAAACTTACTGACGCCATTAATAGTTCTCTAATGGATGATTTACGATATATATATATATATATATATATATATATATATATATATATATATATATATATATATACATACATATATATATATATATATATATATATATATATATATATATATATATATATATATATATATATATATATATGTGTGTGTGTTTTTATGTGTATAATATGCAGATACATACGCATAAGTGTTTGGACTCGAATTTACATAGTTGCAACAATTAATGGCTACACATACTGTAATATCACAAAGTTATTATAATGATTCATCGTTGATTACAAAGCCGTTGTTTTTTCACTAAACTCTCCCCAAAATTTGAAAGTAAATTTTCAAATAAGCTTTCTTCTCTATCTCTCTCTCTCTCTCTCTCTCTCTCTCTCTCTCTCTCTCTCTCTCTCTCTCTCTCTCTCTCTCTCTCTCTCTCTCTCTCTCGCTTAATGTATATATATATATATATATATATATATATATATATATATATATATATATATATATATATATATATATATATATATATACATACACACACACACACACACACACACACGTTACGTGCGCGCGCGCGCGCGAGAGAGAGAGAGAGAGAGAGAGAGAGAGAGAGAGAGAGAGAGAGAGAGAGAGAGAGAGAGAGAGTTTGGAGGGGTTTCCTAAGTTGTCTAGATCTCATTAATTTATAGAAGACCTTTTCATGCTGCGAAAAAATATCTCCAGTCTTTCAAATATTACACAGTATAGAAACTGAAACCATAATATTTCTTATGACTTCTGATGGAAGAATTAGTTGAAAATCTTGAACGAAAGGGAAAATTTAGTATAAAGAAGCAAGCTGAGGACACATTATAGTGTATAACGGTATTTACTTATTATAAGGATATATGCCCTAACATGATCGATAAATAATTTATAGAACAGCACATTTCTATTCATAAAGACTAATAAATTACTATTCCAAATGAATTCAAAACGAACTTTGAATCAAAAAGAAAGAAAACAAGAAAGTTTGGGTGAGCTGGAATGAAAGGAAAATATACTTTATCCCTCATCTCAAATAACCTCTGGAAAAAGTAAATAATTTCGAGTGGAAAAAATATTCTTTTGATGAAGGTTGTTCCTTCGGGCGCTGGATACATTTTTCTCTTTAGATTATGTTGACCAATCAGGACTCATATGTTAGTTTTGATTTGTAGTCCCCTAGCCTAGCTGCCTTTATGGGAAATCGTATTTGCCAATACCGCAGGATTAACTTCGTCCAAGTAAATATACTCCTTATATCCGAAACAATATTGCAATATACTTCTTTCATGTGTGGAGGATATTACGTGAATGAAGCAACATTTCATTGGATTTTTTTACAGAAATACTTTCGGGTTTTACTTATGGGGGTAATAGCAGGTAATTCCCAAGGGAAGATTGCAATGCGTAAGATATGGTTACAAGATCCCCTTTCTTGGGTAATATGGAATGTTTTCATAACTTTACTACAAAAATTGAATTAGATTATCCGCTTTTCTGATTAAATATTTCAATGAGGTCAGAAACTATGAAAAGTTATTCAGAGTAAATATAATGTTACCTAACATCCAATAACTATGAACTTACTATAAGTGAAATTTAATGCCATTTGGCAATTTGACTTATATGAAAATATACACTAGTATAGATATTAGTCTTTTGATTTTGTTTTCTTGCTAATATATAAATACTTTTCTAATTGACAGCTTTGGCATTCGAGATGGGAAATCCTCCATTTCCTGGTTGGATGGAACCCTCGTTCGCTAGGAGTGATAGGTAAGTAAAACCAAACACTTAGTAAGCCATTAAGGCTATTGAAGTATTGTTAGATGGAACAAGTTAGTTAGATTTATTAGCTTGAAAATATTAAAGAGCTTATCATCATTTTTATATGTTTAGGACGTTTGTTCAAGTTGTAGTAAAACTTATAAGAAATTAACATATGTTGACATGCAGGAGCTAATTGATTTACTTCATATCGTGGTAGGCCTCCCTGGTATATATAAGAATCCAAGGTCGAATACTAATTTGGATATATATATATATATATATATATATATATATATATATATATATATATATATATATATATATATATATGTGTGTGTGTGTGTGTGTGTGTGTGTGTGCGCGTGAGTGTGTGTGTGTGTATATATATATATATATATATATATATATATATATATATATATATATATATATATATATATATATATATACACAGTATATGTGAACGCGCGCGTGTGTGTGTATATGTATATATAAAAAAAAAATAATGAAGAAAAGAATGACTATAGCGTTCTCCGTCAGTGATGGTTCTTCTGCTGTGGGCTTCGGTTAAAAACCTTCAGGTTAACCTTATGAATCAAATTTACCAAATTTAAAACCCGATATCCATTGCTGCAACGAAGTTGCGCCCGAATGACAATGCATCATAATGACTAGTCTAATCGCAAACAAGTTGGCCATGCATTTTTCATGAACTCGCTTCATGAATCCTCAAGATTGGGCCGTTTGTCGTTTAAGATGATCACCAGGTGGGGATTCGGCCATGTTGATGATGAGGCCACTTACGGGGATCGAACTTTTCCGATAAATCGGTCGGCAAACTACTTCCGCTTACAATTTATGTTCCATAACTGAGCTCAGGTAAATCCCTTGTGGCACTCTTTACGAGGTATTTAATAATTCGATTTCTTACCTGTTGGCTTGTCTCGCCTTCCTCACACACACACACACACACACACACACACACACACACACATATATATATATATATATATATATATATATATATATATATATATATATATATATATATATATATATATATATATATATATATATATATATATATATATATCTCATTATCATCATCATCGGTCATTACTAGTCCAATGCAGAATAAAAGGCCTCAGACATGTCATCGACTTGCGTCTAATTGTTGTCTTTTTATGCCTGTCCACACAAACAGACTTTGTTAGTTCCTCAATCCATCGATTTCTCTTCCTTTTCCTGCTTGTTTTTTAATCTTTATGGACCCATTCTGTTATTTCCAACGTCAATCTTTTATCTGTCATTCTTATTGTAGATCTTGCCCACGTCCATTTCTCTAGTTTAGTTTGCTCTATTTTTCTGTCTCTTAGTGTTATTCCCATCATTATTCTTTCCGTAACTCTTTGAGTTGTAACTTGTTTATGTTCTAAGGCTTCACTAAGGCTCCAAGTTTCTGATGCATAAGTTAATACTGTTAGTACCACCTAATTGAATACATTTCTTTTTACAGAAAGGGGCATTTTACGTTTCATAATCTCATTTTATTTACCTATAACTCTCCATCCCATGCTTAATTTTGGTCTCGTGCTCTAGGAAAACACTTACAGTAATGTCTATTGGAGCTTCCTCCATAAAGCTTATTTGTTGTCTCTCTGGATTTCATTGAACAATATCTTACTTTTACTCAGTTTTAATAATTTTCAGTCCAATATGTCATTATCTCGCCGTAGTGCTTAAATTTATGTTATTTCTTAATTCTTTCATTCTTTCAAAATGTCATTCTTTTGAATAATCTTCCTCACTATACATTTTAAACCTGTATCTCAATCACGTAATCTTTGCTCAGTAATTATATTTTTACCTTTATGTATTTGATAATTATTGAACATTTGTTCATCACTTGCCCCTAATTAGCAGTCTCAAATTCTTCCTTCTAGTTATACACCATAATGTTCACAAAAGTAATGGTCTTTAATTTGCTTTATCACATTTTTATCAAGCATATATTTTGTTTCTGTATCAATTTGCTCAACAACCCAATTCTCCTTAGTAAAAAGGTTTAAAGAGTTTTTTTTTTTCTTTTTTTTTTTTTGAGCATGCTTGATTATTTTTTTGCGATAATTCTCTTTAGTAAAAATGTTTTAAGAGGTTTTTTTTTTTTTTTTTTTTTTTTTTTTTTTTTTTTTTTTTTTTTTTTTTTTTGTCACATGGTTGATTATTTATATACAAGGAGGAACAGATTACGAAAACTGATAATTAATACTAGTTGGAATCATTTCATACGTTCCTAAAATGAATAGAATCTGAAAAAAAAATATATATTTTATGATTTTCGTGAAGGAAAGGTCTCTTCGGTTGTGGCCATTACCTGCTTTGAATATTTAATTTCATAGTTTAAGAGCTGGTGCTTCATTTCTTTATTGAAAATACTGTTTCTAAGAGTTGATATTCATCAAATTTTAATTCAATTTGATGGAGAATGATAATATATGCTAATAATTAAGTTGTTAAAGAATCAATAGTGGGCAACTTCAAGTCCCAAAATAGGAGTTTGTTGAATTTTTTTTTTTTAACTTGTGATGATATCATTCCAATACCCTGTAAGCTACCCAAAAGATGAGTTGTATAACCATAAAATCATTAATTATGGTTCACCACGAAACCTCATAATTAGAAAACTTCAATAATATTTTCATGTTTATTCTAATCTTCACTGAGTATATAATACTACCTAAATAGTTTGTAGTGAATGTAGCAAGCATTATACAAATATTCAATGAAAATCACGGTACAAAGTAATCAAAATTTTCACCCCTTTACAGCGTCTCGAGTTTTCTTTATTCGTTTTGCTTCTAAAGACCTGTTAAGCGTTTTCTGCAGCATTACACGCAGTTGCCTAATAAAATCGTGTAAGTATAATGTGTTTAACGAATTATAGATGATCGTGTTAACATTAAACCCGCCGGTTCATTAACACTAATGAGTTAATTTTAATTTTTTTAGAGAGAGAAATAAATGTTTTTTATCCTACTTTTAGTAGTTTTAGTTAATTGGCCTTCCGTATTGGTAGGATAATACTTAATTACCATTATTATTATATGATTATTATGGTTCTTTATCAGGTATTGTAAAGAATTATCCTTTATTATTACCTTTTTGTTTTGTGTATCATTATTTGCTCTCTCTCTCTCTCTCTCTCTCTCTCTCTCTCTCTCTCTCTCTCTCTCTCTCTCTCTCTCTCTCTCTCTCTCTCTCTCTCTCTCATAATCCTAATATATTCTCATAAATATCTTTGAATGGTGACAGGGTTTGTTCTTTAACCTCTTCTTTAATCGTCTTTACATTTATCCACTTCAAGTGGCAGAATACTCAAGAAAAGAAGAATTCTACATATCTCTTTAAATGTGGAAAAACTTATATATAAATATTCTTTCTGGTTGCAAAGTAATTTTTAGACAAAGAACTTTCAATCAATTTCATTTGCGTGATAGATAACGAAGTGGGTTGGTTAGCCCTTTGTTTCCCTTGGCCTTCTGGATTTTTTTTGTGAAGAAAAAATTTGCAGTATATATACAGAATATATATTTATTTGTTTATCTATGTGTTTGAACATTAACATGTATATATGTATGTATTATACACCCTCACGCAGCTAAGTCACGAGTTAGCAAGTACGTTGAAAAGTATTATTAGAAAATTTTCATTTCCTTCAGAATGCTTTGTTTACATTTCACACTTCTTGTCGTATGCCTTTAAAATCAATTTTAAAAAACTTTAAATTTGTTAACATTTTAATCACGAAGTTCATTCTGATATTAAGGGTTTTATGTTTATCATCAAGTTGCTGTTTTAAGATAAAATAAGATCAGATTAAATAATTTTTAAGGCTAAATACTTCGAGGAACTGCTGGTAGAGTTTAATGCCTTAAAAGGTCAATGCAGCTTCCGCTATTAAGTCAGCTGAATAGTTTATGGTTTTACAAGGTTTTCCAGCAGTATTTTCTTTGTGAGTCAGGTCTGTGGGTAAAACCCCATTTAACAGGAAGTTAATATCTTGGCGTCATTTTCCTCATGGGAACTACCCTCTTTTTTTTCTTTTGAGAAAAGATTCATTGCTATAACTTTAAAAAAAAAAAAAAAGCTGAATGATGAACTAGTGTAGTTCTTAAGCAAAGGTATAATCAAAAGATACAGTTAAATGTACGGGAATTACTTAGAAAACAATCCACACTTGCTTATCCTGTAAATAAAAGGGTTAGTCAAAACATAAGTAAAATAACAAATATTCAGAGTACATAAAATACTACAAAAGTAAAAGGAAATATTACGGAAATAACTTAAGTGGCTTTAACTGGGTTATCCCGTAGATAAAAGGTTAGTTAAAACATAAAAATGACAAATATTTGAAAATTCCATAGAATAAGACAAACAGTAAAGTGAAATATGATGAGAATAACTTACAAAAATCAAGGTGCACTTTGTTATGCTCACACAAATTACCGGATGTTCAAAAAGTACATAAAATAAAGCAAAATTATCCTTTGGGTACCAGACGACCATTTAGGTTATCAAGAACATGAAATGAACAAGTAAACTCACAATAACAAATGTCCATTAAAATTACTGGAAAAAAGTGAATACAGCACAGTGGACATAAAGGTTATAAAAAAAAAATAAAGAAAAAAAATGTGGCCACACGCCCGAATGTCCATAGCCAGATAAAAACAGCGACATAAGTTACCTAAATCAAAATCACCTAGATATTCATCATCTAAGAGGGGGATGGGGTTGGAACATGGCCATGAAGACACCATTACAACTCACACGAATATCTGACTATATTTTGAAGTTTGGCTTTGGTCCTTTGAATTTAAAAAGGACAGAATTTCGGACGCAATGCCCGTCCCTGTGAGTGTTTCTATTCTTGGCTAGTACAGTGCTAACGTGTTCGCCTAGCATTCGCATGGCAGCAGTTTGATCCCAGGCTAGGACCGTGAGTTTAAACATTTTATCGGCGAGGATACTGCTGTGTTTGGGCTCCACAATGGGGGTGAACACTTTTACTCTTTAAAGATCTCAAATAGGGAGCCGTACTGCTGTTGCTGGTTCAAGGGAATCCTCGTCAACAGAGTGCACGAGGGAAAGGGTCACTGAGGATGGGCCATATGGGTCCCCAAAAGGCATATCATGTCACCGTTCAGCACAGCAGTTGAAGCTGGAATGGGTAGTTTGAATAAAAGAGACCGCACCCGTCGATTCAGAGAAGTGGCAGCGGAGAAGCGTAGCCTACTATAGCAAACTTGAGGTTCCATGCATTATCAGAAAGCGTGATTAATTTCTCTGTAAAAGCAGGGGTCTTGATGGGTGTCTGTAAAGAACACAAGGAGTAATATTGCCGCTCCAGGGAAAGATACCTGCAAACAAAATATACTTATCTGGCATAACCAAAAATTGTTTAAAAAAAAAAAAAAACATATAGAAGCAGTTTGTGTAGGATGTTAAAATTCCTAACCAACATAGACTTATAATTAGGGAGAGTGATGTGAATAATATATGTATAGATTCTAATGTAAAACTTATATTCAAGATTAGTAAGTAATTTATTATAGAATACGATAATTAAGGAAATATGAACCATCAGTCATTTCCTACAAACATCAAAGGCTTGATACCGAAATCTTCCTGTGTTTACGTCCAGAGCATCTAGTATCGCATTAGGAAACGGAAAGATAGGAAAGAGATAGCTGAAATAAATCGTGCAAAGACTAGATAATTATTAAAAAACGAAAGATAGTAACTGAAATAATAAAAGGGGAAAATAAAGATAGGAAACATAAATAAGAGAAAGCTTGAAGAAATACTGGCTTATGATCCTGTAAGGTGATTTTTTTTTTCTTCTATCTTATTAGTAACTATATTTGTTTTATTCTATTGCCTCTGGGAACAGAGAAAAAAATTGAAATATTCATATTAATTTTTGGTTTGAAGATAATTTCCAATTTAATATCCATGTTTCTTTGACTTTGGCACTAAAGAAAATGAGTTCATACAACTGGTAATGTTTTGAAGAATTAAATAGTATTAAGCTAGAAGCGTGAGTTACATTGATTATGTCTCTTTCGCTTTTGCTTTAGCACACACCTTTAAATCAAGGAAAGCTCGGGCAATGTTTGCAGTGTTTACTAAATTGTTTCGTTCACCATAATTTTCTCTGAATGAAAATACTCAATGAAAAAAATAGCCCTGTAAATATATCAATATTTATGTAACGAATTGGATGATGTTCCCTTAGTTCCAAAATTGAGCTTTCGATCAATTAATACACTTCAGGAGTTGGATGAGCAAACAAGAATGATCTCCTCCAGTCACGATTGCTTAATTGAACTGGCGATTAAAAGCTGGTAGAAATGTTCTTAGGATTGTAGAGCAAATAACTATTCAAAAACTCTCATGTGTGGTGGAAATATTTATTGAATCCATTGTATATAAAATGTACAGATAGTTCCATGAACTCACCGTACTGAAGCTGATGGGTAAACACGAATTACACAGGCAGAAAGTTAACACAATTCTCGTCGTGTTTATTTTCTTTTGTGCTGTATTTCTTTCGTTTTCGGAATCTTTATATTGAAAAAACATCCAATTTAGTAGTATTGAAACTAACGTAAAGAGAATTTTTATCTTTATGTGAATGCCTTCTTTAACTTGAAGTCTTCTGCACTGGCTTGATTAGATAAAAAGGCGCAAGACTTCTGTGATATTAATATGAATAGATTTTTGTCGCTAAAGTAATGAACTTGTAGCCTTCTTTTAGATTGTCGTAATTTCAGGTTACACAATATTCTAAAACCGCTACAGGTTTCTCCTCTTAGTATGAGAAATCACCCACACATTAAAAGCATCCACATACACAAAAGACGCCTTTCTATAGGCTCCCCCCAATCCTTAGCTCACAAGGATGGTGAGGTTGCAGACACTAAGGGAACTAATGAGTTTGAGGAGAGACGTTATCAATAGGCCACAATAAGAAGGCAATCGAAGGTAGAATCATCCAAGTCGGGATTCTGATAAATGGATCACAAATAAAAGTTGTCATCCCTGCCACAGGCTTCTATAACCTGAATCTCGTGACATCCACATGAAATATTCAGTATATTTAAAAGTTTTCTTTTTAAACCATCCAATTCCACACTATGGATAATTTTCCCTATAAATTTTCCTACAAACGAATTTCATACGTATGACGTTCGAATGAAATTCTCGAAAAGGTATTACAATTTCCCCCATTAACGGATTTACGCCATTATCGTGCATGAATTTTTCATTGCCTCGCTGATATTTCCAATTTACCTCCTTTGTAAGTAATCTCCAAAAGACAGGAATCAGATTTACTATGGAAGATATATCCTCTTACGCCATTCTCGTAATGGAACCTGCTCCATAAGACGAAAGTATCCTAATAACAGCGTAGTAAAACCTGAACGTTAGTATTTCTCTTTGTATCAAGATATGTCTGCTTTACCAGACGTTATTGCATGACCATTTGGAATGGTTGTATAGCATAAAGGGAATGACGTTTTCTATCTGGTATTTGGAACTGTTATTCGCAAAGTAAGGAATGAATTTATTTTCAGTCTTAAAACATGTATAGAATCAGTAATGAAAAACTCATTACAAATTCCTTTTGAGTCACCCTCTCATTCTATTAGTTTTTGTGCTCGGGAAACTTATCGCAACAGTAGTATCAATATTCTTGATCAAGATATAAAAAGTCATCATTATATCGCTCCAATGTCGAACCCACAGGAGTGCATTGTCGTTTGCCTCTCTGAGGTCTTGATCTGAGCAATGAGGGCCCAGAGGGCACCCTCATAGGATGTGCTCCATTGTTTATGGTGTTGCCCCACATGGTCTTCAGGGTTGGTGGCTAATCCTCATTTGTGGCAATTGTCTCCAGTTTTGGTCACTTTTACTCTTGCTCTGTTTGCGGTTATCCAGTCCTTCCTGGATATAAAAAATGATGACTACCAACGAGTAAAATTATTTAAGAAGTCAGGTGTGTATGTTTGGTGGGAAGGACATTTGCGTAGTATAAAGAAGAGGGACAATGTTTGTCCAAGGACTCCATTGATCAGACAGTAATACGAGAAAATATGGAATTATGTTGCAGCATTTACATCATGAATAATACTTTTTCTTTTACATATAAATAAAGATTTTAATCCCAGAGCTTGCCTTATCTCATTTAAAACTGTAGGAAGTCGCTCAAGTGATTATCGCAACATAATTGTGGGAGAAATTTTGTTTAATTTGAATATATAATGCAGGAAATTATGGAACACGCGGTTATCTTAAGTTTATTTAGAAGAAAATTCAAAGGTGAGCCTTCCAAGATGATTTAATTCACAGAAGAATGTGCCTATATTGTTTGTGGAAAAAAGAAATTAGGCTGAGAGATAATTATCGTCATATAAATCTCGAAGGGTCCAGTGTTATCCCGACAGCTGACCTTAGATACATTAAGACCATGTGTTTTGCCATATTCACCGTGAAAGTATTCTGACAAACTTTTATTATGATATTTCTTCGGCATTTATTCTTTTTCTTCGTTAGGGGCTTTTTAGAATTTTAGTAAACCTTTTACAGTTTCGAATGGCAGCTACACTTTGAAACATTGTTTGCGAGCAGTGAATTTTATGTGTGCGCTTTAATTTTTAGTAACAATATGGCACTAAAGATATATTTGGGTGTCAAAAGTTAGTATTTCTGGTGTTAAAATTACCTGATACAATATATAGTTTCATTCGGACAGACCTACTTTAAAAAATCTCTAGTCTAGGATATGTTGTTACCTCATAGCATCGTAAGGGAAACCTTCTTATGAGTTTTTTTTTTTTTTCATAACATTAGTTATTCTTTATTTTATCCAGCGTTTTCTAGGCATTACCCACGTTTTTATGAGTCATTGCAGTTTTGTTTTCATTTTACTTTGCTAGCTAATCAACCTAAGGCGTGAAACTAGAATCAATAATAAATACTGATCCATTCCAATATTTTTTTAGTTATAGAGAAAAAAAAAATTAATTTTGAACATTGTACTCAAGAAAGCGTATCCTCTTATTATGCAAACCAGGATTTTCAAACCCATTTGAAAAACAGGTAGCATAAAAGTTCCCATTTTTCCAAATCCATTTCAGATCGAGAAATAATTGAAAAACTCCAGCTACTCAGGAATAATTTTAGACCAGTATCTGCTTCCTATTTTCTAGCCTGTGTGACGAGCCTGGGAGAGGTATGAACAAAACAAGCCTCAGAATAGCTACTTTATTAAATGAAAAACACAGGTACAAAGTAGATGTGCCCCCATAGGGTCACATAAAGGTGACAATTGCATAAAAAAAATGTCAATAAAATTGACAATAGCATGTGTATATTTAACGTCTTTTGTTGTTGGTGGCCTGACAGTTGCGTCCCAGACATTTACGTACCGGACATTTGCGTCCCGAACATTTGCGTACCTGGACATTTGCGTCCCCGGACATTTGCGTACCTGGACATTTGTGCACCGGGACATTTGAGTCCCTGGACATTTGTGTACCTGGACATATAAGTATCCGAAATATGTTGAATTTTGATTCTGGCATCGAACATGAGAACAGAATACTGATCTTTGCAACGGATAACGGCTTAGATTTAGCAAAGTCTCCTAACCGGGCAGCAGATGGTACTTTTAAAATCAGTCCATTAATTTTCTATCAACTATATTGTATCCATACACAAGATGGTTCATTTAGTATTCCCAGAGTTTTTGCCCTCCTCCCTGGAAAGACAAAGGAAGTGTATATGCGAGTTTTCATATATATATTGCAACTTAAACCGCAACTTAATCCAAGATATTTGTTAACTGACTTTGAGATTGGAGCTTAGAAAGGATTCATCGAAAAGTTCCCTGAAGCAAGAATAAGTTCATGCCTCTTTCACTTATCTAAGTCTATTTTTAAGAAAATCTGTGTCCTAGGATTCCGAAAACGGTACAAAGAAGATGAAGCATTCAATTTAAAAATCAGATGTTTTTCTGCATTGTCATTCCTTCCTTTAAGTGATATCCTTGAAAGTTTCATTGACTTATCTGATGATACTGATTTACCTCCAGAATTTATCGCGTATTTTGAGATGACGTATATTGGCCAAGTAAGAGTGCGAAGAGGAATAAGGATAAAACCAATTTTTGCTATAGGGTCATGGAATGTTCGAGAAAGAGTTATTAGCCAGTTGCCAAGATCTAATAATAGTTTAAAAGGATTGCCTAATGCTTTGCAATATTCGTTATCCTGTCAACACCCCTCTATCTGGAAGTTAATTGAAATATTGAAAAAGGAGGAGGCCATTGCCTTAAAGAAAAAAAAGCGACTTTCAAGTAGGAGTTCTTCCGCGGCAAAAAAAAATGATACTGCTAATAAGAGAATCCTGGCACTCTTGGATAAATATTCTCCGGAAGACAAGATGAATTTCTTAAGAGGGATAGCTCCCAATATCCATACATTTTGAATTATTTGTTTAACCTGTAATTTCTTTTTTTTTTTTTTAATCTTTGATTACTATTACTTTTAAACAAAAAATAAAATTGCAATTCCACTATTGGAAAAATATTCTCCTGAAAACAAGAATAATTTCTTAAAATGTATAATCATACATTCTGAATTATTTGTTAAATTTGTAATACCCCTCTTAAACAAAAATAAAATTACAATTCCATCAAATCTATTTCTTTGTTAAACTTGTAATACTCCTCTTAAACACAAAATAAAATTACAATTTCATCAAATTTATTCTTTTCATCCCTTAATAATTGCTGTTTTATATGTAGGTTAATATTATTTGAAAATAATCTAGGTACACAACTGTCCAGGGACACAGATGTCCAGGTACACAAATGTCCAGATACGCAAATGTCCGATACGCAAATGTCCTTGACGCAAATGTCCTTGACGCAAATGTCCTAAAACCTTTGTTGGTTATACTGAGTTTTGCTTGTAGCTTGAAACCGGCATGTTAAAATTTCAGAAAATGTGGCAAGGACTTCATCAATTTCTTACAATTAAATGACATTTTATACAATTATATTCACTATGGAAAGGAATTAGAATGATTTTAATGGGATAGAAGATCACGTTAATATTTTGGTTATTCATACTATATTGCAAACAGAGCCATAACATTTTTATGTTCGAAAACATGCAAGTGAAGGAGATGCAGAAATGTAAAGCTGAACTACCAATCAAAATATTTCTAATATTAAATGATTTTTTTTTTTTCAAAATTCATGTAATTATGTAAGAATTATATTATTTTAAAAGCCAAATATTATTATTTCAGGACAACAAAGTATGCAAAAATTATTAAGAATTTCACCTCAATTGCCTCGTGTCAATTTTCATTCGCACATGAAACTCAAAAATGAATTATCATTAACTAAATATTATGGGTGTTTTATCGTGATTAAAACAAACCTAAGGTAACGTATTATTTTTTCATAAATTGCCTTCCTATGGTGCAATGAGTCTTTAAAAAAATCAATGAAATTAAATGACAAGAAATACATTAAAACATATATATAATCAAAACCAACGGCGAAATTAAAACAAAACGAAAAAATGAGCTTCATTTAAAACAAACTTTCTTTTCAGATGTCTGAAAGGCAGTTTGAGTTATCAAAACTTTCGTATTTTCCTAACTACTTTTTTGTTCTGCTAATAGGTCCCGGAAGAGCAATAATTGGGTCCCAACGTACAAATGAATGGAAACACGATACTCAAATATCTCTCTCTCTCTCTCTCTCTCTCTCTCTCTCTCTCTCTCTCTCTCTCTCTCTCTCTCTCTCTCTCTCTCTGTAGTTATTTATTTATATAATATATATATATATATATATATATATATATATATATATATATATATATATATATATATATATATATATATATATATATATATATATAAATAAGATAGATAGAGATAGATAGATAGATATATATATATATATATATATATTTCTTTTGCCAGTCATAGGCTACAGAGACTGGTGGTTTATAGTGTGGGACATCAGGTTGCATCCAGCTTCCATAGGAATCCATCACCTTTTGTATTAGTCCTGGAGCCAAGGGGTGTTTGTATCCATTTTATGTCCACAAGATTACCCACCTGATTTTGATTGTGGACCACCTTGGACACATTTTTAGCGAGGGTGTTTGTTCTGAAACCCAGCAGTAATGGAGATATTCACTAGTTTGTTAGAAATGCTCTGATGCAAAATCGCTCCAAAAGTTAGGGGCACGGGAAATTAAAATTAACACAACATTGCACACAATTAACCTATGGTTTTGAGTTGTGCTTAAATTGAAGCTAGTTTAGTTATCTATAACATGAAAATAAGTTCAAGGTCATCAGATGAAAGTCAAGGTCACCAGAGGTCAAAGTGTGACGTAATTTTACTTATGCTTGAAATTAAGACTTTCTTTCATTTGAAGGCCAACAAAAAAACTCATGATGATATAACTGTTTATTTGAATGCACATCTGAATACCATACAATATTAGGTAATTTTAGAAAAAGAATTGAAGTCTCTAACACAAATAGTAGTCCTTTGAGGTTGAGTTGAAAATAGCGAAAATCGGCAACTTTTGCCAATTACATACATGCAAAAGACAGACATACGGCAATGCACAGGAACATAATTTAACTTAACAGATATGATAAGAAGGGTACAAAAATCATTTTCCACCAACCTTTACACCAACATTTTAGAAGAATGTCAGTTGCATGCATAAAACCTATTTACTAGTGAAACGATTCTATTATACCGGATTTCTACAGCCTGTGTTGTTTGACTGGCAGCTGCAGTAGGGGCAACATGTAATTTGATTTTGTCTGCAAGGACAGCGCTGGGTAGCACAGGCAGAACATTTGCATGGGAGTGGAAAATCATTTGGAAGCAATAACTGCATTCTCTCAGGCAGCAGAGCACAGTAATCCTGATAGAAGCCAAACTCGCACGGGTTTAGTTCTGCATTGTCAAGGCAGTGTAACTGCAAGTATGTCCCATAGAATGCTCGAAGTATGTGTCCTTTAACTGAGCGACTAGTTGGAGGAAGGTCTAATATGGTCTTCTTGCTGTGATGGTAGAGATGATGCCTCAGCTGGTCCATTGATTTACATGGTTTTCCAGATTTGAAGACGTTCACAAGATACTCTTCAACTGCCGCAAAGTCAATATTGGTTGGATCCTTCCCAAATTCACAGAGATATTGAGCAGGCTTTGCTTTCAAACCAGAAGATTTAGTTCCAAATTTGCTTGATGAATCACAACCAGTAAGGTGATGGAGTGGTAGTATGACTTTGCGGATCTCAGGGTCCATCTTCTCTACCAAGGTATGCAGTGGTATGTGTCTGGTTGCATTTCCCACACCTGCTCTTATCCACAGTTCCTTGAGGCCATAACCTCTCAAGAGATTCCAGTAATGAAGTCCAAGTACCAGGACATCTGTGTCGTTTGACAATAAGATGATTCTTGAAGCTCCACCCTTGACAGCATGCAGGGCATGTGGGATCATTCTCACGTCGGCCTCTTCAATTCTGTGATTTAGTTCAGGCAGTTGGATGCTGATATCATTAAAAACACCTCTGCATGGTTTGGTTTCACTAAGTCCAAATGCACTCACCACTATGTCTGCTGTTTGCATTGGGTTCTCCAAAATGTGCTCCCGAATTAACCCTTGGAGCTTTGCTTTGTTCATAGATGAAGCCCAGAATGATTCCATGGTGACTGGTAATGGTGTTCCAGGTGACATATCATTCAGGTCAATTGGACTATTTTTACATCTCCTTGCTCGTTCACTGTCTTTAACTGAGCCCTCAATATATGTGTCAAACACAAAGTCGATACGATTTGCATTGTTGCAAAGGCCATGCACATAACCCAGAAAATTTGTGCAGAGATCACCAGAGGTATTGATATTAACCGTTCGCATTCGATGCAAGTAACCCATGACATCCACAATTGCAGCAGTATTCGCAGGTGTCCATGCTGGTGGCTGCAGGTAGTCCTTTGCATCAAGCAACTTCTCCAATTCATGGCAAAGGTCACTTTTGTTTGGTTTGACCATTAGCCCTTCTGAGTCGAAGAGATAGTTTGTGTCGATCAGGTCATAAGTGAGCAGGTCTTGTAAGTCATACCCTCGCACTCTGGCAATGTCAGAGATCTTCTGAGTTTCCGCCAACTGCTTCTGGTTCTCTTTGGCTTTTGTTTGGCGAGTGTGCTTTGCTGCTATGTTGCTTTTAAATGTTTTCAGATGTCGGCGGTGGATGATGTCAGAGATTAAACGTTGTCTTGTCACAAATCGCTCAGTCCGAAAGGTCTCATAGTGTGTCTTGCATGTAGCATCGAACTGCAGAAGATCATTACGGATTTCCTGTGGCATTAATTCCTGTGATATGATATTGTGTAGGGTCTGTACATCATCCTTACTCTTCTGCGCAGAAGATTTCACAGGATTGTCATGTTTTTTGACATACCTAATTATTTCATCAACCAAGGCTTCAGAACTTCGAGTTGCTGGGAGATTGAACTCATGATTCACCAGAAGTTCTCTGCTGGGTGTGACAACACCACTGATCTTGTACTGCAGGTTGACCACTGCCAACATCTCATGGTGGATAATTTCCCATTGAGCAACAAACTGCTTCCTCTTTGTACTCCCTATGATACCACCAGCACTCTTCTGAGAGCGATTGATTGTCTGCTCAAGACACATGTCTGCTCCAACAGAAGTGAATTGACCACCTGTCCGCTTCACAACAACTTTCCAGCTTTGAAGTTTTCAAACACATTTGAGGCATCTTGTGGTAACTTCCTCATATCCTCCAGATAAACTGAAGCCCATCGCAGGTAGTTTATCCTATCACATCCAGCAAACAGGTGGCTTGAAGACTCTGGAGATGGAGATCCCAGTTTCCCTCACGGTAGGCCCTGACAAGGTTACTCAGGATGGATACCATTTTCACAAACTGATCCCAAAAGGCAAACGTCTCGGATACCTCACATCTGTCTGACCTAAAGGCATTGAAGTCATCAATCAATTTTGATGAAATTGAAATGAATGCCTCTAAGTGTGCCCTGCTTTCTTCCTGTTTTTTCTCTGACACAGAGGACTTCATCAACAGTATCAACGAAAGCTCGTTCATGTATGGTTCAACACCATTGATTCTGAAGAATTCGGCCCACTGTAACCTCTCAAGGCACTCACTGAGCAACATCAATCCTTTTAGTGACCTCGTATAGTGCGTACCATCAAGCTACCCAGCGCTGTCCTTGCAGACAAAATCAAATTACATGTTGCCCCTATTGCAGCTGCCAGTCAAACAACACAGGCTGTAGAAATCCTGTATCATAGAATCGTTTCACTAGTAAATAGGTTTCATGCATGCAACTGATATTCTTCTAAAATGTTGGTGTAAAGGTTGATGGAAAATGATTTTTTCACCCTTCTTATCATATCTGTTAAGTTAAATGATGTTCCTGTGCATTGCCGTATGTCTGTCTTTTGCATGTATGTAATTGGCAAAAGTTGCCGATTTTCGCTATTTTCAACTCAACCTCAAAGGACTACTATTTGTGTTAGAGACTTCAATTCTTTTTCTAAAATTACCTAATATTGTATGGTATTCAGATGTGCATTCAAATAAACAGTTATATCATCATGAGTTTTTTTGTTGGCCTTCAAATGAAAGAAAGTCTTAATTTCAAGCATAAGTAAAATTACGTCACACTTTGGTGACCTTGACTTTCATCTGATGACCTTGAACTTGTTTTCATGTTGTAGATAACTAAACTAGCTTCAATTTAAGCACCAACTCAAAACCATAGGTTAATTGTGTGCAATGTTGTGTTAATTTTAATTTCCCGTACCCCTAATTTTTGGAGCGATTTTGCATCAGAGCATTTCTAACAAACTAGTGAATATCTCCATTACTGCCGGGTTTCAGAACAAACACCCTCGCTAAAAATGTGTCCAAGGTGGTCCACCATCAAAATCAGGTGGGTAATTTTGTGGACATAAAATGGATGCAAACACCCCTTGGCTCCTGGACTATATAGGGCAAAACCTATTCATATTTTCATTTCCGTCTATCCAAAGTATCATCTTCAACTCTATGCCCAGCACCAGATTCCCTAAGAATATCGTGAGAGAAATAAATGTTGACTAGAAGTGGTCATTATCTTTAATAGCTTAATGCATCATCCGCACTCCACCTATATAAATGAATATTGGCTCTGCTTGTTATAGGTATAATCGGTCTCTTCTGATGCATTCGCAAAGATCGTCAGCATCTCTGTCTTGTAGGTGGCCTCTCTCTCTCTCTCTCTCTCTCTGTCTCTCTCTCTCTCTCTCTCTCTCTCTCTCTCTCTCTCTCTCTCTCTCTCTCTCTCTCTCTCAGAACCAGCTTTTTTATATCCATCATGTGGCTTATCATTAACTTAAGAAGACAGTGGCTGTTACTAGTAAGGCAAAACACTAATATTTTATATATATATATATATATATATATATATATATATATATATATATATATATATATATATATATATATACATACATACATACATACATACATACATACATACTATTTAACGGATCCTTTTAATTATATTGAAACAAGAAATAGCTTTACTGACATGCATACATTTATTAAGGAAATGATGCTAAGGTTTGTTTTATAATTGGTTTACACTCTGGAACGCCCATATTAAACAAATTCGCAGGTGGATGACGCAACATAGTCAAGCGTTGGCGAAGACACCAGAATGTGACAGTTTTCTTTTTTATTATTCGATTTGTCTATGTTAATTACGCTGATTATAAGAACATTAAATTACACCATAGTCATGTACCTTCTGGCATATAACTATTACTCCTTAAATGATTTGGATCTGTAATGAATAATGATATTCTCAATTTAAGGAAATTCCATCTGGCAGCACTGTCCCAAACTTGCCCCACCAACCTTAACTATGATGATGATTGTTACCTTGGTCACTTTTGCAGGAACATAACTTACCATCTATGTGTTCTGAAGACGAAAGTAAACACTAAACACTTTTATAAGTAAACTCAGGTTGCTTCCGATAGCATATAATAAAATCACACCATTTTCTGATAAAAATATTCATTCCTGATAAGGAAACGATTGTTGGAAAATTTACCAACTACCAATTATCTAGCCTCGATCTTCCTACCACACTTTTTTGACACACGTGGTCGTCAAATAATATACTATTTCAGTTGGGACAAGGTGCCCTTGATGCCATCTATTGGCGGTAGAGTAAAACTCGATACGATGTAAGGAAGGAGTCTGCGTTATTATGCCTTTCTGAATGTAACGATATTGTAATTCTACGTAGTTTTTACTAGCAATACATGTCATACCATGAAAAATATTAATTATATTTTGGTGTCATGAAAAGGCAATTGGAAATTAGATGAAATAACCGTGTAATTACTTGATTGTTTCACCGATTTCAGTACATGTGGCACATCTGTCAAACCCCCCCCCCCCCCCACACTACCCAAATGTACAGTAATTGAACTAACGATTGTTTCCTGAAAAAAAAAATATTTGTGTCATTTATTGTGAAATTTATAATTTCCTAAGAATTAAGTTGTGGCCAGACAACAAGGAACACCAAGTTCATGTGCGTCTTTTTTATAGAAATTCTGTGCCAAAACAGTACCAGAAATGAATAAAAATATAATGAGTGGATAATGGGAATAATTAGCAATTTGGTATTCTACTTCTAGGGCCATCTATTGGCCATGAAAATAAACTACGCATAGAGCTCTTTAATCCTTGCATTCTGGAACCTTCCATGACGTCATTTTGGTTGAAAAATTGCCAAAAAGGCCTACTTGATTGAAGCTGAATATTTATACTTGATAATCAATCTAGGCCTTTTCAAAGTAGATAGAATCATTCACATGAATGGAACAACGTTCGTGAATTGCCATCTTTTGACAAGAAGTAGATGCTATTCAAATTTGAAGTGATTACTAAAACATACTTTCATGGTATTTTTTTTCAATTAATTCATGAAAAAAAATCATGGTTACAATAATTCAATTTTTTTCTTGTTTTTAGGCTCCAAGTTATGGTAATTATATGTAAGATGCAGATAATATGTAAAACAAAAATATAGAGAGTAGATTTCAATATTCTAAAAGCAAAGAGTTGGAACTTTGTGTTGTAGTGTATTGCGAGAATGGTTTATCAGTCACTGACATCCTTTTATTCATATTTGATTGGACACAAAACTCTCTCTCTCTCTCTCTCTCTCTCTCTCTCTCTCTCTCTCTCTCTCTCTCTCTCTCTCTCTAAGTTAGCAAATTGATAAACGTCTTACGTATGTTTATCAACATTTCAAGTGTGCATACACCATTTGCAGCGAACACAATTTTCATGTTGTCAATAAACTTCCGAAAAATCAGGTGTTTTGTTTTGATGTTATAAATTCTGACTATTACCTCCAGTGTGTTTGGCATACTTCACTCATATTTCGGATGCTCCTTTTCTTTGTATCTCGTTTTGAAAGCACCGAAATAGAAGCCGTTCGTTTTATCATTGATTTTACTTTTAAAGGATCTCTTACTTACTTACTTTACGGTGATGGCTGCTTTTCCGGTCCCATACAGCAGGGGAAGCCCGCTCTCTACAGGACATCCACTGTAGTTTTACCTTGTTCGTTCACAGTATTTATCTTTTCATGTCACATATTGTTCATTTATTGTTAAATCGTCACTGTCAAAAGACTCAGGAAATAAGAGTCTTCAGTTTCCTCTTGAAAGCCTTTATGTCTTCAATCATTCGTATGTTTCGTGGGAGCTTATTATATAGTCTCGGGGCCGCATATTTAAAGGTCTGGAGCCCTTATTTCTGTTGAGTAGAAAAAGAAAACTTATCTCAGTGCTCCTTGTTATACTACAAACATTTCCAGCGTCCACCCTGATGCTGCAATCATCATTAGTCCTTTTTATTTAGTGTACCTTTGATTCTGTTGTTGAACTCGGGAGGTGTCCTCCTGACTTGTTTTCCATAAGTCTTCTTTATCCCAAGATACTTCCTTCTTTCTTACTGTACTGTTCTCTGCCTTTTCCCTTCGTCTTGATTAAGACATATATTGAAAAGCCCCATCCTTTCTTATCTAATCTACAAGATTAATGAATTTCCATAGCTCTTCACATTTTTAAATGTGTTTAATCCAGACCAGTGTTGTGATCATGCTGCATTTTTCATAACAGATCAATCGAGACAGTTTCATAGGGATTAACATTGGTTTCCTTCTATCATGCATCCAGGCTTTTGTGTGTTCATAAAATACAGTTGACATCTCACTCCATATATCTATTTACTTGACAATAACCTCTTGCGTGACCTAAAATGGAATAACTAGATTCGTAATTCCAATGATTGTCTTGTCGGAGGGCCTACACAAATTGAGATTTTTCCTCAGATTTGTTCGTGCTCTTAACCCTTGCGTTATCCTCCTTTCTTTCATTTTGCTTAAGATTCTACGTAGCCAAAACGCTGAGGAGTGATCTAAAGCTATCACTATAACATAAGTCGATTTGCAAAAAAAAAAAAAAAAAAAAAATGCTCTTTTAAAGCCTAACTATTCGTATTACTCCATTACCAGCTAATAAAGAGCAACTCCAATCCATGTATAAAACGACACGGCAAGAATTTCCTAACAGTACTTTATTACGAGCTAAGAAAGAACAACTCCAATCTATGTATTAAACGATAAGGCAAAGATTTCATAACAGTATTTCATGTAAACGAGAAATATAAATCTATTTCTTCTCTAGAATGAAGGATAATAAGGAAATTTGAGCACAAAAACGTAAACATTAATGATTATTTTGGTTGAAATTTAGAAAACCACATAAGTAACGTTACTAGAAAAGTTCTAAGAAGGTGGAAGCAGAAATTACTGTATTCCTTACCAATATTTTCCTATCTATTTTTTTTCTAATGAGACAGTATGTTTTATATTAGGTGCACAGCACTGTAGGAGTATATATTGCGTTTCTTATATTCTTTTTGTTTTTGTCTAATTTTGACATGTAAGTCTAGTAGTGTTTCTTTCACCATATGAAATATCGAAACTAATTATAAGTTTGAAAATAATGCATATCTAATCTTCTCAATCTCATATCGAAATTATTTGGTAAATTCTGGTATTTTGAGATAAACCAATATGTTCAAACTTTGATTATTATTATTATTATTATTATTATTATTATTATTATTATTATTATTATTATTATTAGCTAAGCTACAACGTTAGTTGGAAAAGCAGGATGTTATAAGCCTAAGGGCTCCAACAGGGAAAATAGCCCAGTGAGGAAAGAAAACAAGGAAATGAATAAACTACAAAAGAAGGAATGAACAATTGAAATAAAATATTATTAGTAAAGAATAATTAGAAATGATCCCTCCGCTCCTTGTTTCAACATTTGAAATGAAGATTGCCTTAATGGTATTCTTCCACATTACTTCAATATAAGTTTGTTTAGGTTTTATAATGAAAATTACACTATCGAAATGTACGCTTATTATTATTATTATTATTATTATTATTATTATTATTATTATTATTATTATTATTACTTGCTAAGCTACAGCCCTAGTTGGAAAACCAGAATGCTATAAGCCTGAGTGCTCCAACAGGGAAAATAGCCCAGTGAGGAAAGGAAACAAGGACACTACAAGAAAAGCAATCAACAATCAAAATCAAATATTTTAAGAACAATACAAATTCTACAATAAATCTTTCATAACTAAACTATAAAAACTTAAAGAAAAACATCCTTTTACAGACCCAGGCTTCTAGAAGGGATGCTGGTTGAAAGAAATTTGGAATAAAATAAAACTGAAAAGCTGTGAAAACTAACCCAACAGGGAAAATAGCCCAGTGAGGAAAGGAAACAAGGACACTACAAGAAAAGCAATCAACAATCAAAATCAAATATTTTAAGAACAATAACAATCCTACAATAAATCTTTCATAACTAAACTATAAAAACTTAAAAAAAAAAAAAACATCCTCTTACAGACCCAGGCTTCTAGAAGGGATGCAGGTTGAAAGAAATTTGGAATAAAATAAAACTGAAAAGCTGTGAAAACTAACCCAACAGGGAAAATAACCTTTACGATAAACAAAAGCATTCAAGTTGATTTAGGTCCCTAAAGAGTGATAACTTCTCACCAAAAGGATAATAAGATGGCAGATACTCAAAATCACTTTTTCATAATAGCCACAAATTCAAACGTTAAACTTGAATAAAGTAAGTATCCATTTATATAAATGTAATAGATTTTTTTTAATGTTTAGGCTATAAAATATTTCTTGATGTTTCTCATCAACTTGAAATGTTAGGAAATTTATTTTTGTTACAATCTTTTTATTCGATGGTTGATTTGATGTAACGAAAAATATATGAAAATTACCATCCCTAAATCCATTAATTTCGAGAAGATAAACTCTTATTGCCAGTCTCTCTCTCTGTATTGATCAATATGAACGTATAGCAAAGCCTGATTATAGATCACGTCACCTTCAACCTTATGAAAGTATATACAAAAGACTTAAATTTTATCGAAAATTTTGCTTCATAGGGGAAAAAAATGAATATCTGAAAAAAATAGGTTATTTTCATATTAGAGAAATGTAATTTTGGACTACGGTAGTATTAAATTTCCTTAATCTAGTGGTCTTAATATTCCACTAACACATTTTAGAAGACCCATAAATAGGTCCGCAAAATGAAATAGCAGAATGCATTCCATGATTTACTTATTTTTATAAATCTTCCATTTAAGTAAGTAGTTTTTTGTGGTCACCATTATGCCAAAAGCTGCGCTTTAATGATTCATTCCTGGTGGTAGTAAATAGTCTCCTATTATAATGTTTCAACATTAGCTTGGTTTTATTCCGAAAAGTAAATTGTTGTTTGCTTGTTTTTCTTCCAGGGAATTTTGCTTTTAATGGTTCTAGATGAATTTACATGTATACTTTTTATTGATGAAAATATAAATGTATAGATAGACCTTGAGTTATCATCATCATCATCATCATCATCATCATCTCCTCCTACGCCTATTGACGCAAATGAAACAATCTCCTTGAGTTATATCAAACGGAAATTATTTGGTTAGCATTACGTATGGAAAAACTCACAAATTACGTTAATGATGCTTTGAATTTCATATAGATCTGAATCGCTTCTCAATTAGCCAATGAAAACACGTTAGAAGGCCCAACAATTAATCACTGTCTGGAAAGTCGTCTGCAGAATTCAGAATATGAAAATTTTAGAAAAAAAAGTAAAACATTTTGCAATCCTGGAAGGGCTTCGCCGCATCCGCCTTTAACCGTCCGGAAAATTACATGTATTCAGTGAAGATTTCGGCTTTTTTTTTCCTTCTAAGTTAAATTAAAGAGACTGGAAGCAGATTAGCCGATGATATATTGCACACGCCCGAAATTGCCTGGGACGCTTTAGTCGCTAACTCCTTCAAAGCTCTATTATTATTATTATTATTATTATTATTATTATTATTATTATTATTATTATTATTATTATTATTATTATTAATATTATTGCTGTCTCCTCTGTTACGTTTTGATTATTTAAACATGTTTGACTTGAAAAAGTTTGAAATAGGTCATATATTGAAATTATCACATTACATTATCTAATGTCGAAATCGAATAGAGGCAGTTGGAATACACCGAAATATTATTATTATTATTATTATTATTATTATTATTATTATTATTATTATTATTATTATTATTATTATTCTACCAGAAATTGAAACTTGAATTACAAAAATGTAAAACAAATAAAACACGCGAAAAGCCCACGTTAAAGAGTTTTAACGATATTTCTAATGTTTTTTTAACAGTGTCAGATGATTTCTCCGTAGAGCTTTTAATAGCTTGACACATTCTGGCAGATTCGTGTTACGCAGAATATAATTAAAAGAAATAACAGTTTCAGTTTACATATTCTCTTCTCTCCTCATACACATGACAACGCTAAGATGACTGAGAAATTCTTCTTCACTCATGGGGATAAATACTGCACCGTAATTGTTCAGTGGTTCCTTTCCACTTCGTAAGGGAAGAAGAGATTGTTCAGCTATGGTAAGCAGTTCATCCAGGAGAAGTGTACTCCAAATTCAAACCATTGTTCTCTAGTCTTGGGTAGTTCCCTAACTTCTATATATATCATGATCTTCCAGTGTCTTTGGGTAGAGTTCTCTTGCTTGAGGGTACACTCAGACACATTATTCCTTGTCTCTTTATTCCTTTTCTCACTGGACAAATAGCCCAGTGAGGAAAGGAGCCGTTGGACTTATAGCATCCTGCTACTCCGATTAGGGTTGTAGCTTAGTAATACTAATGCTAAATCAATTCTGCGTTCACACACAAACACACACACACACAAAATAGATTTTGTTATACATGAAATCTAAAAGTTAGGAAGATTTGGCCCTCGTGTTTTTTTTGCAGACATATTTCTGCTAGACTGAAGTTTACGTCTGTTAAATATATCTGTGTGCCTTACCAAGCGGAAGAGACTCGGAGGAACAATAAGCAAAAGTGTTTGGCAAATAACAGAACATTATTGCAATTTTGTGACTTCCCTTGTAAACATTTCATGCATTGCTTCTTTTATTCTTATGTTTTATTGGGTAACGATGCTAAAAGGATTTCCAGGGATTATATTTTATTGTCTAAGTATTATTACAAATATTTACTTGTCAGAAAATCTCTCTCTCTCTCTCTCTCTCTCTCTCTCTCTCTCTCTCTCTCTCTCTCTCTCTCTCTCACACAATGTAAAATAATTCATAGGAAATTATTCCTTACGAATATATTTTCAAGCAGTCGATGATAATTTTAATAGGTTACTATGTGATACCCCACAGGCTTGCTTGTTTAAAAAAATGCGTAGTGTATGTGTATCTATATACTTTTATTTGACAGAATTCTGCACATAAACTTTCCAAATAAATAATAGATGCTTATAACCATGGGAGGAAAGGATTGAAGTGTGTGGAAAAATATATTATTTAGGCAATTGTCATCAACAAATATTCATGCTGATTCAAAAACATTTCTTAGAAGATTTTACCTTGATTTCTGCCGCCAGGAAGTATGGCTCTCATCTTTCTTATGAATTGTTTACATGGCCGCTTATCCTTTGACTTAAAGGAAGGGGAGAGAGAGAGAGAGAGAGAGAGAGAGAGAGAGAGAGAGAGAGAGAGAGAGAGAGAGAGAGAGAGAGAGTGTCTATATTCAAGAAAAGGAGTCATGCCCTTAATGTTTCCATATTCTTCGTTATTTTTGTGGATCTCATCAATTCACAACTCTAATCATGCGTCTTTATCTGTTATTTGGGTTTTCATATTCCTTTGATTTGTTTACGACCTCATCATAATGCAACCTGCTATAGTACATGGCCTATTCACTATGTCCTAGTAATAACAAATTATAAGAAAGCGATAATATTTGTGTAATTATATTAGCGGACTAAAAGGGATAATACCGTATGCGGCCTTTCTGTTCCACCGTTTTGTAACAGTGATACTTATTATATTGAAGCTGTCACATTTGCAACGTGATATGAAAACTTATCAATTGTATATTCGTCGATATTTCTATTTCCTTTTTCTCTCACAATGAAAAATAACCATGGACAAAGTATCTTGTTTTCTTCCACACAAATACACCATTAAAACCAAGGGACTCGGGTACCTAAGTCCCAAACACACCTCTGATATACATGGCCCAAACTATTAAAAGGACATAAATTATGTGTTAGGGATAATTAACTATAGCGGAAAGGGAGACAGAATTATATTATTCAACCATGAATTAATTTATTATTTATAATATAGCCTCATAAACAGTGCCCCCAATGTTGCTCTAAAGATTCCATACCAGGTAATTACGTTAAATTTTAGGTACTGTATCAACCGTGTGTCACAAGATCGTACATAGTAACGATATTTCATTTTGTGTATATATTATGCTGGTATCTTCGCTCTCCCTTCGCACTAAAAAGAACCTAAATAAACATGTATCTTTTTCTCACCGTTAATTGTTAACCGGTGTGGTATCAGTTGAACAGGAAATTTCCTGTTGCATTGAATCTGAAATAATGTATGTGTTTTTCTCACCGTTAACTGTTAAACGGTATGGTGTCGGTTGGACAAGAAATTTCCTGTTGCATTGAGTTTTTGTATATAAAGGCGAGTGTCTGTAATAAAGTTACTCAGTTGCTTTCATCCTGCCTTTGAGTCACAACCTTCTCTCGGCTCGTCACATTGGTGACCCCGGAGTGACTCTCTCCTCCCGCCTTCCCCCCCTTCCCCCCCACGCCTCTCACTGTTACTATGACGCCCTCAAAACATACCTTCTGCAGCAGTACTCGCCGTCGCCAGCCGCCCGTATAGCAAAGCTTTTTCAGCTCTCTCAACAACCGTTGGGGGACCGAAGGGCTTCGCTCACCCTCAGGGAAATGACCAGTATCACTCGCCTGCAATCTGGCGCACACGGCTCTCCTCGTGAGGTGAATCTACTTCGTGCCCTTTGGATACGCCGTTCACCCGAACCTGTACGCGCTGCCATACCCGATGTCGATAGTTTACCCATAAAGGACTTGATGACCAAAACCGATGCCCTTATGGACAGCCTCTTCATGACCTTCAAAACCTCCATCAACGCCTCCACTCCCAACGAAGAGGACACCTATTCAACTTCAACCGTAGCTGACGTGAATGCTGTAGGACACACACACCTGAGAATGCCGTAGGACACACACGCCTATGAGTGCCGTAGGACACACACGCCTATAAATGCTGTAGGATACGCCTATGAATGCTGTAGGACACACACGCCTACCCCGTGACGAGCCGGAGTGGCAACAAAGCCACCCATCATCCACCACTCGCTCGCACCGCAACCAACGACTTCTACAGCCACTCACTGCTGCTAATCGGCTGCAGTTTTTGCTACTACCACTCCAGATTCAGGGCGCCCTATTTAACATGTACGGTATGTAATTTTTTTTTTGGGGGGGAGCCATGTACCAACCGTGTGTCACGATCGTACATAGTAACGACATTTCATTTTGGGTATATATTATGCTTGTATCTTCGCTCTCCCCTCACACTAAAAAGAACCTGTATAGACATGTATCTTTTTCTCACCGTTAATTGTTAACCAGTGTGGTATCAGTTATACAGGAAATTTCCTGTTGCATTGAACCTGAAATAATGTATGTGTTTTTCTCACCGTTAACTGTTAAACGGTACGGTGTCGGTTAAACAAGAAATTTCCTGTTGCATTGAGTTTTTGTATATAAAGGCGAGTGTCTGTAATAAAGTTACTCAGTTGCTTTCCTCCTGCCTTTGAGTCACAACCTTCTCTTGGCTCGTCACAGTACTATAATAAATGTCAATAGAAATTTATTAAGCTTATAACCAGTCTTATCAATTTAATATTCTATTCTTTCTTATGGAAATATGACAAATCAGTAATCATTGTTGTAAATGCTTGGCATCTTCCATTTTACGGTAGTTACCAAACTTCTAATGGTTTTCATAAATCCTAAAATACCCCAGCGAGGAAAGGAAACAAGGAAATAAATATATTACAAGAAAAGTAAAAAACAATTAAAATAGGAAATTTTATGAACAATAACAGCATTAAAATATATCTCACATATAAACTATAAAAACTAAAAAAAAAAAACTAAGGTTTTTTTTCTGAAAGCAATTCGTATTGAGTGTGTTTCGATTCCACCAAAGAGGTGGATTTCACTCATATTTTTAATCAAATATTTCCTGTTTCACTTTCTTTGATCAGCTCAAAAAAAAGGGGATTTTTTTTTTTTTTTTTTTGTCAGGCGGAGTATTGCATCCAACAAGAAAGGTTCATCATATTTATGAAATGGTAAAATTGTTCTTTGGCTGCTGCAATTCAGTCAGTTAGTTCACAGTCATTTAAGAGAAGCTATTTTATTCACATAAGATATGATCAAACTTTCCAAAAGCTTTTTCAAATGCACCCAAATAGTTATTACTTCTTCCTCGTGAATGACTGAAAATAGAGGTTTCATCCGAGAGATTTACTTAGAAATATTTTACTTAAAGTAGAAAGAAACTGCTATAGCATATAATAATTGCTTCTTTGAATATTTTTAACAACATCGAATGCCTTGAAATATATATTCATAAATCTTTAAAAAAATATCCTTCAGATTTTTACCCGTGGTATATTTTCCTTCGTAATGTTTATCAATTTAAAATAGTATGTTATTTTTTTTTCTGTAATATGTTTGAGTCAACCAGGGTAAATGTTAAAAGAACTAAATACCTGCACCAAACCCCAGAGCCAAACAGTTGTGCATACTACAAATTTCCATTTGATTTTAAATACCAATTGCAATGTCATGAATTACATATCCAGCCCCATAACATTATCTGGTGGTTCCAGCCATGTCTGAAATTGAGTCCTTTTAAGT
>NC_090761.1:14066896-14084396 GCF_036898095.1 Palaemon carinicauda
ATCATATAAAGCAGAACTGTAAAAATTATTCTCATGATTATAAGAATTTTAGAGTTCTTTATATTCTTCGAAATAAATGCAAGGATAGAGCAGGGAAATTTACGTGGTCAGTTTCTCGTGCAAACTCCATGCGGTAATGCTTTCTGGTCTTAAAGTTCAAGTAACCGGCAAGTTTAAAAGCCAGAAAAAAAAAATTACGAGGAGGTAAAGTGCAGGGACATGCGTTCTATACTGCTGTTGTCGAATATATTTTGTATAATACAAAAGGACAAAAGAAAGATTTGGTTTAGATACCTATTTTACCCTATACTTACTTATTGTTTTAGTTATTATAATATAGGTCAAACCTATATAATGTATGTATGGCCATAGCTAAATATGTCTCAAATGGAGCTAAAGAGTTTGATATAAAAAATCTATTGGAATTTCCAAGTACCGAAAATACTATTAGGCAATGATAACGTTCTCAGATGAATTAATCTATACCAGGGGTAAAATATTCTGTAATAAGTTACTCTCAATTGCTCTGTTCTACGCCCCTCGTCCGATGTTTCACTTATGGAAAAAAATAGGTATTATAGATTCTAGTTTTTTCTTACATCATGTCATAATTAGTTATTAATGTATTCCATTATCTCTTTATGTGAATTGTTAATCAATTTCAAACAACGACGACTAAAAAAAGATTTGCTCATATATTTCCTCTTGATTGAAGTAAAAGTTTCAGCACTAATGACCATTCTATGAATAATATTGTTGTAAAGCTGTGCATAATTGATCGACTTATCATCAAAGTCTTCTGTTAATGGACATCACTGACCAAGCACATTAGAAAAATGATGAAATCTAGTCACTGAAAAGCCAGTAAAACTTCCACCATTAACGGTCCTGAAATCTTTATGATTTCCCCAAAGTTTCGGATCAGATTTCCTTTGCAATAGAATTCAAAATGTCGGGAGCAGATTTGCTGAGTAAGTGTTATCCTCTTAACTCATCTCATTACGAAAGCTGCTTAACATGAAAAATATTTCTATTAAATTCTTACAGTAGAGTTTCATGGCAAAATGTTATAACCGTTTTAGCGAGAGCGAATATTGGGATAGTAAAGAGGGTTGCGTATATTTAATGTTCATTCTTATAAAGTAACTTGAATTGATTATTTTATGAGAAATATACCCAACAATTTTATATTTGTGAGAAATTTTATTTTCTTTAGTACAGCATTGGTACTTATATGTGGTTTTTCCTTGAAAATAAGTGTTGATTTTGCAGATGATTCTATTCTCTTTGCTTGCACTCCATCTCCTGAGTGAAGACCTGTAGCTGCTGAATTTGCCAGGATGACTTAAAACAATATAATTTTCAGTAACAATGATTTCAAAACAAAAATCTTCTTTTTAAAAAAAAAAAAAAAAAAAAGGAAACCACTTAAAGGTAGTTAATTTTAGAGACGCATATGTGTTATGGGGAACCTCTAGATTCTAGAATCACTTTTCAGCCCTCTTTAGATTGTTATGAATATCAAGTTTGAGAACATTGCTAAAAAAAATCTTATTTCGAAATATAAGAAAACGTGAAGAAACTTACTTGCAAATCAGGAAGGCCCGAAAATAACCAAAATTCAAGAATAATATTTTCGTGTTCTGAAAATATTAACTTAGAAGTGATAAGATTTATGTCAACCTGACAAAAGTAAAAGTGTTGTGCTTCTGAATAGAGGGAATTAAATTGATAAAATTCTTGATATACCTGATGATAACGGTGAATTTAAAGAAATTAAATCCCCAGGATTTAGATTAATCTATTAATTCCGAGAGGAAATAAACCATAACCTTATACAGCTTTTAAAAAGAGACATTCCGGTCCTTATCGGCACTGCTTCTCCCTTCTGAGTCTTATATAGGTTGCCTAAAGTTTATAGAGATGAATTCCCACCAAGAACCATGCTGGTTGCATACAATTCCGCTAATTTTGCAACCAATAAATATACCTTACATAATTCTTTGCAGTTTATACATCGGATTCTTAATCAAGATCCGATCAGCCTTGTGGTTCTTGATAATGTTAACTCCTTATTCGCAAATATGACCCTTTCAGAAACCGTAGGTTATCCTGAAAAGACTGTTTCCCAACCAGATGTCCCTATTTCCTGGATTTACAGTAGACGCTTAAATAAAAAACTTGAAGTTGTTGTAAAGGTAAAAGGTAAAGGTATCTGGTTTCAGTTCCAGTGTCATCAGAATAGATACTCACCAGAAACCTCCTCTCCCCTTCTGGTGCCCAACCACAGCAGTATCCTCCCCATTAAACAGCTTAAACTCACGGTCCCGGGCGGGAATCGATCTGCTGCTGCGTGAATGCTAGGAGAACGTGTTAGCACTGTATTAGCCTTGATACTTTCTTTATTTTTGATAATATTTTCTATAATGATTTTGATGGTATGGGGATGAGCTCCCATTTAGGACCCACTTTTGTTAATGTACATTAGTCGTGTGTCACTTTGATAACTTATTAAAGAACCAATGCTCCTAATCTTTCAAACCCGTTATATTATATTCGATACCTTTGGTCATTTTAATTATACATTATTAATGTCATCTAAATATCAATTTTTCTCCTTATCTAATATTATGACAATAATAAACTTTGATTTTTGGACATTTTGATTTCTCGTGGTGATGGTATATTTAGAAAGAACACTTACAGGACTTCGATTAAACTTTTCCATTAACCATCCGTTTCATTTTAAACAAAATTCTTGCTACACATTACATTTAAAGGGTTTCAATCCATCTTCATACTGGCACAGGTTTCATAAAGAAATTAAATCTCTAAAATCATATTTTATTAATAACCATTACCCATCCCACAAGTTTAAGAAAAAAAAAAGTGACAAAACTTGTTTTGATAATATATTCAGACCAAAGGCTACTGTATTCAGTGTTTCAAAGAAGCTCGTGTGTCTCATTACCATATAAAGTTAATTATAAGTGTTGAATGCAATCATAGGAAAACACTATGCGATTTATATCCCTATGTTAATATATATATATATATATATATATATATATATATATATATATATATATATATATATATATATATATATATATATATATATATATATTAAGAATCCGTTAACAGTAGGACACCTTCTAACAAACTCAAAGACATTCTTTTGTAATTGATGTGGTCCTTGATTTTATATTTGTATATTGTTCCTAAATAGGATTCAAGAACATATATCGATTGTTCCAACCGTGTCTTGATGTTCCGCAGTGATTCCCATGGAGGTGTCAGTCGTACTGGAGGCACGTTTGATAAAAATTAACCCATCAATCATTTTGATTTTACAATATTAGCCCAATACCTAATCGCTACTATCCAACTTTCCCCAAGTTTCTTTATTAAACAACTATCCCAACTCTAAATCACTTGGCTAACGCTGTTCACTCAAATATTATTATTATTATTATTATTATTATTATTAGTAGTAGTAGTAGTAGTAGTAGTAGTAGTAGTAGTAGTAGTAGTAGTAGTAGCAGTAGCCAAGCTACAACCCTGGTTGGAAAAGGGCTCCAACATGGAAAAATAGCCCAGTAAGGAAAGGAAACAAGAAAAAACTATAAAAAGAAATAAAATATCAAAATAAAGTATTTTAAGAACAGTAACACCATTAAAAAAGATCATTCACGCATTAACTATTAAGAGAGACTTATGTCAGCCTGTTCAACATAAAAATATTTGCTGCAAGTTTGAACTTTTGAAGTTCTACCGATTCAGCTACCCGATCAGGAAGATCATTCCACAACTTGGCCATAGCTGGAATAAAACTTCTAAAATACTGTGTGGTATTAAGCATCATGAGGGAGAAGGCCTAACAGTTAAAATCAACTGTATACCTAGTATTACGAACAAGGTGGTATTGTCCGTGAAGATCTGAATGTAAAGGGTGGTCAGAATTATGAAAAATCTTATGCAACATACATAACGAAATAATTGAACGACGGTGCCAGAGAATAATATCTAGATCAGGAATAAGAAATTTAATAGACCGTGAATTCCCGGTTGTTAGTTCATTCTCGAATCATATTGTACAGTGTAAACAATCTATCGTTGAACCCTGCTCTAGCTTTCTAGTTTCTTCTCTCACTCTATTACTGAACTCAAGTTTCATGCTTGTGTTATGGTATATATTTTATGTGCTTTAGTGTTCAATGAAATTTTATAACTTTAGTGATTTTTATGTATATAATTGAGTTTCCATAATAGCTTTCTTTTCTTAAAGTGTTATTGTAATCCATGGGCTTTCACTTTTGTTCCTTACTATCATTCTTGCACCTTTAGATTTGATTTTAAAAGTTTCACCAATTAATTTGCATTAATCCTGTGTCTATTTTCATGAATTATAGCCCTACTGATGGGATAGATGATTGCGTGAAAAGCTTGATGATCTTACTAAATGTAGTTAAAAATGCTGAAGTAAGTTTCTGCTTTTGTTTACATTTGTTGTAAATCTGAAGCGCTCTGCAAGCAAAAGGGTCATTATTTATATAATCATATAAATACATTTATTCAAATCCCAATTGTTTATATTTTGTTGAATATTTACTTCGTGCTGTCTCAGAAATAGAATATGCACCCTTCAATCAAAATATCAGGTCAAGCGTTCAAGTCCAATATGAACAGATCGTATATTTCAAGGAACCCTTTTGTGCGTCTTTAATTAAAGCTAATTGTTTTTTTTCTTTATTTGTAACATATTACTTTTGTTTCCTCACTCAGTAATACTCTACTATACGGAATATTTTATAGATTGCTACTATTGTAGTTGGTGTTGATGATGATGTTTTTATTTCGGCTTCTTGGCATTTATATTTTACTCAGTAAGATTTTCTGTTACTCTGCCATCAAATATTTAAAAGATCTTGCATTATTTTTTTTTCTCCTTTACTGAAATATTCATATCAAACATGCGTTTATTACTTCTTGAATTTGTGCTCTTAGTTTTTTCTCACATCCCGACAATTTTTTTTTTCTATTTCATCTTTCTACCCCTTTCTCTCCTTTCTTTCTTGTTTCCCTTGTTTGACTTCTATCTTATTTAGTTATTATCGAACTCTATGAATATGAATTTCCTTGTTAATTAGCTTTTCTTCTTGCTTATGTGTCAACTAAATCTTTATAAATACTCTTGAATGCATTCTCTGCTCTTATGACAGTGGTGAAAATAAAATTAGTTACTAAATTAAATTAGTTTTTAAAAGATCTCTCGTAAGTATGAATGTGTACAAAACGCTTAATTTTCATGTAGGCTACCCTTAAAAGACTTTCTATGATAGGCCTCTATGTTATCCAATTTGGTAGCATCAAAATATTCTCTAAAGAAAAACATGGAAGAGAAGTAAATTACTGTTGACACGGCTTTATAAGATATAATTTGACAATGGTCTTTAATTTTTTATGCATTTAAAAAGAAGAAAGAAATTAAGAATAAAAATTCAACTTTATTTCAAAAAACATCGTGAACATTTCCTTTTTATAGTCCAATTACTATTTAACAGAAAACAGGTGATACAAATATGATAATCCTCTAGTAGTTTTGATACTAAAATGAGGTCGCATCGAGAACGTTTGGGGGATACGAAAAACACTCGAGGTAGAAAGTGACGCACGAATGGATTCCAGCAAAACACCGTCATTGACATACATCTTGTGACACTCCTATCAACGGAACCATCAAACAAGTTCCTTAACTATAAGGTCACACGAGAGGTTATTATTATGTAAATTCAGATTCAGAGGAAATGAGGTGTCAATTGGTACTTAGGAGGAGAGTAAAAGTCTGGATACGACAAGGCCTGTCGGGTTAACGGAACTTGGTCTTTTATATATAATAGAAGAAAACTTTATTATGGGCTCTTTAGACTGTTATGGGTTATTAATGAGAATTAGTTATTTTTTATTTATTTTCTAAGTATAATAGTGTAATTAACAGTGGAACAACAGTAAACAACGAAGTTCCTAACCAGGAAGGTCACAGTAATTAAGACAGAATATGATACATGCACATCCAAATTTTGCCTGCTTCATGCTTAATAAAAGAGATGAACAAATGTTATCCAACGACAGATTATTGATCCGCGTCTCAACATAAGAACTCCTAGGTAACAAAGAAAAACTTTATAAGCAAAATCATTTCCATGGTTGATCACATGTGCAGGAAATGCAGGAATTGGTACGATGGTAGCTTCCTAACATTGAAATTTAGTTATAGATAATACAAAGATTTATAGAATCCCAGTGGGTCAAATATGGTGGATATTTGCATATGTATATTAAATGGTTTTTATCAGTAAGGTTGTTATTAACATAAAGCTAGACAATGTATTAAAGGAACGATAATAAGAGTTGAAATTACCATGTTATTTCAAGAACTTTTTTGACGTGGAGTCTGATGGTGGTTGTAGTGTATGATAGCGTTGATAGGGCATACTTCTTTATTTGTATGTACATCACTTGCTGGACGTGCATTATATGGCTCCACCTCTGGAATTTACATGCATGTGAAGGAGGGTGACTTGCTCTAGTTGGTGATTTAATCCTCTTACCCACAAACTCCGAGTAGGAAAGCTTTTGTATTACAACGGATGACAAGGAATAGGCCAGTGATGGGTTTCAGATTACCACGGCTGTGTCGAATGATACAGTTTTATTCAGAAATAACAGAGAGATGTTGTCGTTGGACTATCGAGTGATGGTGTGCATACGGGTCATGTCTGCGAAAATGAGGAAGGGCATGCCCTCTAAGAAGTGATAGAAATGATAGACACCCAAATACAATGCCAGTTGTTTGAGGTCGGAGGTGAAACAGCTGAATTCTGCCATGGAAAGTTTTTCCTGAAGAGGGCCAATGGGAAGGGAGATCCATTGATCTTTTGTTCAAGTACCACCCCTACAACGACACCACTGGCATTGGTGGAGACTAGGAGGAGTGCAGACGTCATAAAAAAAGGTGAAAGCATTAGCAGTTCGTAGATCTTACTTTTTGTTGAAGAAGGCTGCCTCCTGAAGTGAGCCCCACTAGATTTTATGGCTTGCCCTTTAGGGAACTGTAGAGGGGGAATGGCTGGTAAAAACTGGTGGTAATAGTTCACCATGCTCAAGAACTCCTACAGTGCTTTGACGTTAAAGGGTGAGGGTAACTTCTTTACTGCTGATACCATCTCAGAAAAGGAGTGAATGCCTTCGGGAGTGATGTGATGACCCAAGAATGCCACTTCCTTGGCACTAAAGGCATACTTCTGTTACCTGATTAAAAGCCTTTCTTATTCAGGCAGTCTTGGGCGATGTGTAGGTGACATAGGGGGTTATCTTCAGAAGGGGGAATATTAGCATGTCAGCACTACAACATACGCAGAAGGAGAAGTTTTCTAAGGTACCATACATGAGTCATTGAAATGTGACCCCTACATTACAAACGGCCGAGCAAGAGTATTTGAAAATGTATGTACCGATGGAGATAGTGATGTCAATCTTGGGGATGTTTGGGTTCATAGGCACCTGTTGATACCCCCTCAGGAGTGTCGAAGATACTTTAACGCTGTGAAGGTAAATGGTGATGTTAGCGATGTTGGGAAGAAGGTAGTGGTGTGGTTCCATCTGCCTATTAAGATGCCTGCAATCACGATAAGGGAGTAGGGATTAATTCTTCAGGACGATGTGCAGGTGTGACGACCATATGACTTGAAGCCTTTTGACAAAGATACAGTTCTTCAATTTCAGGAAATGTGACAGCAGCTGCCAAATGTCTGAATCTTGCAAATACTTGGGGCCACTTCGTCTTGATGTGGTGATAAAAACCGTGTTTAGTGGGAACCATGGGCGTCTGGTGTAGTTCTGTCAAGATACGTGGAGAAATAAAATGAGGAGGTGGGTGTAGGCATCCGTGGCATGCTGATCTGGAGAGCGAGGTCGGAGGGAACAGGTGATAATGGTGGAATTACATAAGACTAGCGTTGACCAGGCATTACTGTGCAATGTCAACCAAGAGATGGAAATGTGCAAATAGATATCCTCTGATGAGAGGCACTTTAATGTCGGCAATGATGATATTCCACCGTTACTGGATGCCCCAAGCGACTGTAGCAGCTAACCATAACTATGGGTGGGAATAGCAGATCTGTTAGTGGCCACTAGGTGGACATCAGCAGTTTTGGTATAAGTGGATTACGACCTTTAGAAGAAACATATCAGAAAGAAACCACAGGCACCCGGTATCTAGCAGAGAGCACATATTAGTTCATGGATCATGCAAAAAAGAAAAACATTGTTAATGAGGAAGCCAGTGCCACAGGTGCTGGCTTACTTACATGTATTTTTTACCTTTGATATGTGGTAGCATATTTCTTAGCAGCAACCATAAACCTGGAGAGGGTAATAGCACGATTGAGGGTAAGGGTCGTCATCCAGTGGCTTACATGATTTACCTCAGCTTCAGTCGGTGTTGTATAGTTTGTCCCGTTTGTCAAGAGTGAATTTGTTGATGGAGTTCTTAACGATGGGGGAAGTGGCTGTCCATAAGGGCATCGACTTTAATCAGCAGGTTCTTCATGGGGAAAGTGTCGACATTAGGAAGGATGGTTCGCACAGACTCTTTTAGGTGATATACCTAAATGAAATAAAGTATATATATATATATATATATATACACACACATATATATATATATATATATACACATATATATATATATATATATATATACAGTATATATATGTTCATACATATGCATATATACACATGAATATATTAAAATATATTTATATATGCACAGTATATGTATATATATATATATATATATATATATAGATTATTTATATGTATACACATGTATGATTCACTTAACGCTAATCATTGAAACAATTCATCCATTCCTTACGAGTATTTATTTTGAACCAAAGATAAAAAGACCTGAACCATGCACTCGACCCTCCAGCTTTAAGAAACCTTTCATCTTATCTATGAAGGGTTCAAATGATGTGCTCTTCTAACTCTTCATTCTTTTCCAGCACTTAAACTGATTGACTGAGGAGAGATCGCTGATGATAAATTAAGTGGAGAAATCTCTTAGGCTGAATGCTTCCTGGGAATGAAACTTGCTAAATGTAGCTCTTTCTTGCTGGGACGTAAGGCCGAGGCTCCTTTGATTCTGGTTTCTGAATATCGATGGTAAATTTGCCCTAAAAGGGTTCCAGGATTTGAAAAGGGGTGAAATTCATTCAGGTCAGATTACCTTCTCTGATGAGGACCGTGTTTTTGACAGTGCATTGAATTAAAATTTGTTATTTTTACATAAAATTTCTTTATTTCATTGCCTTTTATTGTATCGGTATCTTTTTTTTTTTTTTTTTTTTTTTTTTTTTTTTTTTTTTTTTTCTATTGATATAATTAGTTCCTAAAAGGCCTCCAGGATTCAAAAAGGGGTGAAATTCATGCAGGTCAGATTGCCTTCTCTGATGGGGACCGTTTTTTTTTTTTCCGTGTATTAAATTAGAATATATGCTGCTTTTACATAAAGTTTCATTATTTCATTGCTTTTTTGTACAAGTCTCGTGTTTTATTGCTTTAGTGGGATAATGACTTGTTATTTCACTTCTTTACTGGTGTAATTAGTCTCGTTATTTCATTAGTTTATTGGATATAATTGTTTTCGGTATTCTCTACTTTACTAATATAATGTCTCGTTATTTCATCTCTTTATTGATATAATCCGTTTCGTTATTTCACTTCTTTTTTATGAATCATTCTCGTTATTTCACTTCTTTATTGATAAACGTTTCGTTATTTCACTACTTTATTGATAAACCAGTCTCGTTATTTCTCTTCATTATTGATAAACCAGTCTCGTTATTTCATTTCATTATTGATAAACCAGTCTCGTTATTTCACTTCTTTATTGACATAATCAGTCTCGTTATTTCATTTCTTTGTTGATATAATCAGTCTCGTTATTTCACTGCTTCAGCGATATAAAAAAAATCTCGTTATTTCACCTCTTTATGGATATAATCAAACTCATTAATTTACTGCTTTATTGATATAATCAATATGCAATGATGTTTAAACGCATTTGCCACTCCTATTCTGTGATAAGAACCCTGTCTTACGCTATCCCGAAGGAATTATATATATATAAAAAAAAAATTATCAATAGTGTCAATAACAAAACTACAAATACCCAGATTTGATGGGGACAGCATCGTAATTTTAAGTGGTGGGTGTTGCCCAACATGAAGGGCAGCTATATCTGGTGACAAAATAATCAGCTAAGATTAGTCGACTAAAAAGTTCTCTTGAAATATCTTTTTCCACTGCGTTTAATGCTCTCTCTCTCTCTCTCTCTCTCTCTCTCTCTCTCTCTCTCTCTCTCTCTATATATATATATATATATATATATATATCAACATTGATATATTAAATCATGTGTGTAATTAATCAACACGTTTACCAATCATGTTTGATAACAACTCAGGACATATTTGATATCAACCCTTATTTCTTTTGAAATTATTCTTGAACCTCTATCGTCTTTGCCAAGCTCCAGTTGCAAATATTTATTCACCTCAAGGTATATAATAGTTCAAGTTTAAAGCTTTTAAGTGTAGTGATTTTTTTCGGTGTCGTCTATTTTTGGTAATGGTCTGATTACCAACTCAAAGTGTTGAAATTATTCGACTGAGAATTTTGGCCTGAAAGCGACGCATTTGGAAAATATAATGCATTTCATGAAGTTATATTTAAAAGTTACAGAGGCGAGCCAATTAGCGACTTTTTATGTTCAGATATATTCACTCTCATACATATTTTTTTTCTAAAGTACACATTAAATATTCAAACAAAATTATTTATACAGACTTACGATAGTTAGACCTAGATATTCCCCTGAATAACTCCCCCTGATACATACATACATTTACGTTGACTGTATGCCATCCAGATTTGTTAAGTTTATTTCCTTATGAACAACTATACATTTTGTAATGAAAGCGCTCTTGTCACGCATTCAAGAACACCATTCGACTAGCGCATCCGTCTTTGTTTCAGCCAACAAATAATTTGTAATGCAAATTCATCTGCTTAATGCACCCATCGGGAATTTCACTCAAAAAGGATTATTTTTCGATTTCCTCTCGCCCAGGGTACGAACCTAATGATTCTTGCGCGAAGAAAGCCTCTCCCACTTGGACTATTCGACTTGTAAATGCACGCCGGAGAAATTGCTCTCAGGTTGGTAAATAGAAATAAAAATGGAATAAAAGTAAGACCCCTGAAAGATACGAAGCAGTATGAATATGCTCCATTAACGTGATGGAGCACACTTGTTGGCGACTTCTCAGCTTGCAAAGGTAAAAGGGTATATTTATTGATAACTGCAGTTTTAAAATTGCTCAGAAATAAGAATATTGTCAAGATTTTCGTGTCTTATAAGTCATTAAGGCTATAGAAATTGAAGCATTTTATACACTTCGTACATTTTCTTATTAAAACATGCTTTTTAAATGTATAATATGAAAATATGAAAGGCATCGCATAGTAATTAGTGTTTTTTTTTTTCTATTAACCAAGAACCGTACAAAAATTTATAATATTTCTCCATAATTAGAAGATAGTTTGTTACTTCTTTAATGAGAATGTTTGCTGGAAACCAGTGAAATACGGACAACAAGAATAAATAAATGTGTTCTCTCAGCTGAGTGGATTGAAGTCTGGGTTGATCATTGGCCTAGTAAACGTTTACCAATCCATACATTGCTCAGTCACGGTGTAAAATTGGCTAAGTGCACACTCCAAACGTTTATTGTGTACAGGAATATATATTTACAATTATAAATATTATACTGTAACTATCTGTCATCAAAGATAAAGCTAATCGTATGCTGTTGAAGAAGAGTCCTTCATTCTCAACCAAGAATAGAGTGGTAAACTTAATAGAATGTTACTCCACAGAAAGAACTACAGTATTGTTACTTCTTTTATTGCCGGCTATATCTTTTGTCAATAAAATATCCATCACTGACTTTTACAGGTAAAAGAGGACTTGAAAATAGCAATTTCTGAAAGTGATTCAATTCAAAACATATCATATATTTATCTCTTACTGAGATGGTATTGAAATGTGTTATGCATTTAAAATCTTATTAGATTTCTTTTAACAATAAGTAGGACGATCAATAAGATAGCCTGCTAGTGACATCCGCAATTTGTTATGATACATAAGGTCATCATCATCATCTCCTCCAACGTCTATTGACGCAAAGGGCCTCGGTTAGATTTCGCCAGTCGTCTCTATCTTGAGTTTATAAATCAATACCTCTCCATTCATCATCTCCTACTTTACTTTTCATAGTCCTCAGCCATGTAGGTGTGGGTCTTCTAACTCTTTAGTGCCTTGTGGAGCCCAGTTGAAAGTTTGGTGAACTATTCTTTCTTGGGAATGCATAAAGTACATGACAAAAAAAAAAAAAAAAAAAAAAAAAAAAAAAAAAAAAAAAAATTCTACATATTACAAAATCCGTATTTAGGGTTATGATAGCCTGTGGGAAACATCTCTGTCTAACAATCTGTTGGACGGAAATTCGAGACCTACTCAAGGTCGATAGTATCTATCGGTGCCTGTTACCTCACCACCCTTGTGAAATAGGGATTGGGTGTTTGGGGGAAGCCTATAGGTCTACTTGCTGAGTCATTAGCAGCCATTGCTTGACCCTCCCTGATCCTAGCTTGATGGAGAAGGGCTTGGACACTGATCATGAGTACAGTATATATGACCAGTCTAAGACACGTTGCCTTGTCCCCTTTCTTTAGTCTTTATTGTGTCTATGAGTGTTTCAAATTTAGGCCTGCTATAGATGGTCAAGGTGTCAAGAAATATTCCTATCGTTTAGGAGGTATAAAAGGAATTTTATATTTGATCCGTTAGCATAACAACCACCAAGCCGCTCTCTCTCTCTCTCTCTCTCTCTCTCTCTCTCTCTCTCTCTCTCTCTCTCTCTATACCTGAGAGGAAGGACTAATATTTCTTATTGCTTAAAGTTTTCTCTTTGAAAATTGGCATATGAAAGATACAGAGGTTCATTTAGAAGCTTAATTTAATCAGTACAACTAACCAATTTAGTAATTACTTTTGGTTGGCTGAAAAATCGATATCTCGAAATCATCTCATAAGTCATACGTATTTTTTTTTTTTTTTTTTTTTTTTTTTTTTTTTTTTTTTTTGGATTCGGGTTCATACTGTTTATATAATGTTATTATGTATCAATAAAGCTCACTGTCATTATAATGGCTATGGCGAGGTACATTGATAATATCCTGAGAATGAAATCCTTAAAACTTATGGAGTCGAGGCAATGAAATCCAAATTGGAATTTCCCAGAGTTATTGGGTCCTTAAACTGGCCAGACAGTACTACATTGGATCCTTCTCTCTGGTTACGGTTCATTTTCCCTTTGCCTACACATACACCGAATAGTCTGGCCTATTCTTTACATACTCTCCTCTGTCCTCAAACACCTGACAACACTGATATTACCAAACAATTCTTCTTCACCCAAGGGGTTACTGCACTGTCATTGTTCAGTAGCCACTTTCCTCTTGGTAAGGGTAGAAGAGACTCTTTAGCTATGGTAAGCAGCTCTTCTACGAGAAGGTCACTCCAAAATCAAACCAGTGTTCTCTAGTCTTGCGTAGTGCCATAGCCTCTGTACCATGGCCTTCCACTGTCTTGGGTTAGAGTTCTCTTGCTTGAGGGTACATTCGGGCACACTATTCTATCTTATTTCTCTTCCTCTTGTTTTATTAAAGTTTTTATAGTTTATATACGCGATATTTATTTTAATGATGTTACTGTTCTTAAAATACTTTATTTTTTCTTATTTCCTTTTCATCGCTAGGCTATTTTCCCTGTTGGATTTCCTGGGCTTATAGCATCCTGCTTTTCCAACTATGGTTGTAGCCTAGTAAGTAATAATAATAATAATAATGATAATAATAATAATAATAATAATTATAATAATATTATAGCTACCCTGACACTATCTTACACGCTCTTTGGATATTTTATTTGGGTTTGTGCTTAAGTATAATTTGTTGTTTCTTGTTAAATTGTCAGAGATGTTATTGGTATTACAAATAATTCGAAACCTAAAACATTGAAGTGTCCAACAATTTACCTGGCAGGTTCACGCCCTATTCCTGACATTATGTGCGTTGAGTTCTCTTCGACTTTTCGATTTTCCTCTTGTCTTAAGATGGTACATGAGTAATTGGGTTTTGGGTCTCGGTGTTTGATAGACGTAGGGGAAGGACTTTCAGAAGTTCTGTAAGACGAGGTTAACAGTCCCATGCCCCCTGCTTGATGGATGCTTGGCGCCTATGTACTGATGGGGATTATCATGGGTGATAACCCTTTCAAGACAAGAGAAAACTAAACGATGATATGCGTGCAATACAATATTAGCGGTTCAAGGAATGGAAATTACGTCACAATTAGGAGATATGTCAAATATGTTGGAGTTCATCGTGTGTTACGATTTCTATTCCTGATAAATTAATTCATATGTATTAAAAGGAAATAAAAAGGACCTCAAAAAAAGGGATAAGTCCCTCTCTTTGTTAACGTTAATGAGATCTTTTGGGCTTGATATTTGCAACTATTAAGTAATGGTGTATTAAAAAATAGTGTATGTGTAGACTCTACTGATTACTTTTTGTTAGTTATATGATTATTTTTATAGGCACAATAACCTACTTCTCTACATCTTTCACTCTAGGATTCACGAGAGAAACAACAAAATATTTATCTTCCTTGGTAGGACTCTAAACAACAAACGAAATGTCTCTGTTTATCTGTATCAAGGTATAAAGAATACTACTATGAGATTCAGGGCCTCTGTAACACGGTTTTTTCGCAATAACTTTTTTTCTATGAATTTCATAAATATAACGCTTATTCAGAATGCACATTATATCTACACATAAATTTTGACTATATTCTGCATTACGTAGGTTGAATAAATTTGGTACTTTATTAAGTAAAAGTGACGATTTTTGAAGACAGGCCAACTTACTCAGAGAAAAGGTTTCGAACGCACTTGTTACGTAACTTATGACGGCATTTCTTCTCTCTTTCTCGATCGATGATTGGTTATACGTAACGAAGGCTATACCTCTGCCAACAATAACACAAAAGTGTAAATAAAAGCAAAGCAGTACACCTTTATGAACTCTGAAACCTCTCCACTGAGAATTGTCATAATGAACAAACGAACAAAATATGTTAATAAATACAAAAACACTTCGATTATTTGTCTAACTCCCAAAATAAGTTTCCTAAGAAATTACAGTCTACTTTATAGCTCACAATCAGACTGACAAGGTGTAGGGAATAGTTGGTAATTTTCAAAAACGTAGTAGACAAGCTTGATTTGATAACTGCTATATCCAATGTCAAGCAATTTTTATTTATTGTCTATCTACCGATCTATTTACTGTAAAAAAAAAAAATAGCCGGTACTGTATTTTGCTTTAAACTTTCACCAATAATTATCGTCAGAATGATGACTTCATGAGGCTCCACCCACTTTAGCCTCGTTATAATTCTGGATAACACTGAAGGCTATCATGGGCATTGTTGGATCAGAAAATTGAAATTATGGCTATAAAAACTTATTTCTCGAGTAGTTGTAAGAAGTGCTAAATGATCCTCAAGGATCCCAGCAGTTGGCCTAAACGTTTAATTCATGTATACATCTTTCCCTTCAAGAGAAGTCATGCAAAAAGTAGTTTGTATTTTATTTAACCTCAAAGGTCAACTCGGCAAAGAATTGATTTAGTAACTTCTGAACACAAGGCGCTATCAGTCCTTGACTCGTATTAAGTGCAAGAGTTACAAAGTTACTCTCGACAGAACAACTTTTTGAGTTGCGTGGTTGGAAGTTAACCTTAGACTTTGCAGAGATATCTTACTTCTTCGGGTTAGAGTTCACAGCTGGCACATGATGATGCTGTAACCAATAAGCATAGGTATTGTATCGTATGGTCAATGTTGTACGTTCATCAGTGGCCATGGGATATAACAAAGTGGATTTGATATCGAATTAACTATCTTGATGGGTTATTGATAGAGTTGTTTCGGTTGTAAAAAAAAAAAAAAAAACTGAATTTTCCCATGGTTGAGTTCGATATTAAATCTTTTTTGTGGTTGATATTTACATCTATTAAAGTCACTTGTGTTAATGGAAAATGATCACACACATATAAATAAATGAATATATAGATATATATGAAGTATATATATATATATATATATATATATATATATATATATATATATATATATATATATATATACATATATATGATTAATTGAATTACTATATTATAATTTTTCTGGTTTTCAAAGTTAAGAAAAGCATATTTTCCATCTTAGGATTATAGTTATTAGAATGATTATATACTGTTGATAAATATATATGATGATTTTATCTTCCTATCAATGATAATTTAAAAGACTAAAAAAGATTTTTATTTCAATAGCTATTAAACAGAAATTCTAAGGACCAGAAGTCCATATGAAATATAAATGGCTAGAAATTCTCGAAAATTATAATCTGTGTAACATAGATAAGATATTTATATGCATATTAGTAAATTTCCAGGAGTGCCACTTTTCCATCAAATATGAAAAGGAAAATAGACAAATTTTCAGGCATATCATTAACTTCGAGGCTGAAGTGGGAAACATTCTTATATCTGTATGTAGACCAGTCATGGTGAATGAAGGGAAGGTAATTAGATGGACTTTGGTCTATTGCGTACGATTAACCTCGAACATTTATGCCCTCTCTCTCTCTCTCTCTCTCTCTCTCTCTCTCTCTCTCTCTCTCTCTCTCTCTCTCTCTCAGAGCATAAAAGCTGAAAAGAAAGCACTGAAACTAATAGGCTACATAAAGAGACAATTCAAATACAGAAACAAAGACATTGTACTACAGCTGTACATATCACTCGTAAGACCCCAACTAGAATACGGAGTCCAGTTCTGGGCTCCAAGCATTCAGAAGGATAGACTGGAAACTACAAGCTAAAGCCACCAAACTAGTTCCAACATTAAGGCATTGGGATAAAGACTGAGGATGGAACGTTTGCACTTATTTGATCTAAAAACTCGACTACTAAGGGGACAGTTAATAGTGGCATTCAAATTCTTTAGGAATAAAAAATGTAGATTACAACAATATATTCACGCTTAGCACAAATCAGTCCAGAGGTAACGGATACACACTGGAATTGAAAAGATACAACACCACTCAATGTAGCAATTTTATTTGCATACAAAATAACAAATACTTGGAATAGACTTCCAGCGGATGTAGTAAACAGTAATAAGGTAAACGATATTCAAGAATAAGTTCGACAAGATTATAAGAACTCTAAATGCTTA
>NC_090761.1:14089396-14091896 GCF_036898095.1 Palaemon carinicauda
TCATTCAACAGTGCGCCTCTTCGTTTCGAGAAGTCTTCTAAAAGTAAGATATCGAAGTTTATATCGTTATGTAGTTTGTATTTTTGGGGGATGGTACGATTAATTGAGGAAATTTAAATTTTTTTAAGATAACGGGAATTGTTGTTTTTAAACATTTGTGGGAAATGTCCCTTTCCGATTTGGGGGACTGCTATCATTTTTATTAACACTTGACCTTGTAATGGTGTAATTCATAGTAATTTGGGTTAAGCAGTCAGGAAAATATATTTTTCCTGTATGCCAATTTACAAAATATGTGGAAATTTGGCTGGTATTATAAAAATTTTAATGCATTGCATACAAGTAACGTTAACTGAAAATAGTTATCAAAAATAACATAATCCGTTGAAATTTTTATCACCGTTCACCTCAAATCGGATCGTTATGGGGAAAATTAAATGTGTATACACACTCTTAGGAGGTCGCAATGGGTCACTATGTTAATAGGCTTCCAAATCAATATTGTACTATGCTAACTTTAGAAGGCTAAAATTATTGCCAGACCTTTGCTCATACAGCCTCTGTATGCCATATCCTAGCTCTTATATTTCAAGACAATAGTATAAAAAAAACCTAGGCTAAACCATACATTACATTACATTTTCTAATCCTTGTACTGGACCTGTGATGGTAATCTGTTCATTAGTTCCTCAGTAAAATAAGATTCCATAGAAATTAACTAGAACTGGTGTGAATTGTGTAACATCAACTTAACATGAAGTAACGAGTAAATCAAGCAAGATGTGCAGTTGCATGGGTATGCGGTTGCACATCTAGTTCATCTTCTTTATTGTATTTTGATGTTGTTTGGGTTAAACGTTAGTCTATCTCTTTATCGGACGATGGCTCAAATCCCCCAGAATAGTGATACTGTTGAAAATAGAAAGGATTATAAAACATAATAATATCAAAGCGAAAGAAGACAAGAACCTTCTATGACGCACTAAACGACTCTAGAAATGAAAACAAACAAAAAGATCAACAAAAGAAAAACGATAGATGGAATAAAAGAAGGAAAATATCACCGAGGGAAGTTGTCAACACTTAGAGTTGATGGTCCTCGTCCATCCCTTCAAAATAAAAATAAAAAAATTCTCCTGGCATTCTTGGGTTTCCGGATGCGTCGAAGGAACTGGCATAATTCTTCCTTTTTTTTTCTCTATCTCTTCTCTTTTTATTGTGTGCCGTAGTTTTATCAGTTTCTTTCCTTGGCCATATATACAAGGAGGGTAATTTAGCCTATAAATAACAAGTGCTAAGGAACTCAAGATAACAAAAGATACATTCAATGGAATTGAGGTCAAGTCTGCATTGGCTGGTTCTCTCACTTTTTTCTTCTTTTGACTTTTTTGATATTGTATTGTATCATACTCAGTTCTTTGTCCTGTGATTCTAGGATTTTTTAAAATCTTCGAATAACCTGAATTGGCTTTTTGAAAAGTTGGAAATTTCTTTTATTCCTTTTCTCGTTAATGATTTTCTGAAGCATGAAGCAAGTGTCTGGCCATATATACAGTATGTATATATATATATATATATATATATATATATATATATATATATATATATATATATATATATATATATATACATATACATATACATATATAACTTTCCGGTCATGCTCAGAAGCATTGCCAGACATATAACTACTCGGTCTCTCACCGTGACTAATTTTATATATGTATATATATATATATATATATATATATATATATATATATATATATATATATGTGTGTGTGTGTGTGTGTGTGTGTGTGTGTATATATATATAATTTATATATATATATATATATATATATATATATATATATATATATATAAATTTTTCTTTCCGGTCATGTTAGAGGCATTACCAGACGTATAACTACCCGATCTCTCCCCATCACTCGGGTAAGGGAGAGGTTGTTGTTATACCTTGGTGAGAATGGCTGAATCTGTTTCTGTGTGCGTGTGCATGCATATTATTATTATTATTATTATTATTATTATTATTATTATTATTATTATTATTATTATTATTATTCACTTGCTAAGCTACAACCCTAGTTGGAAAAGCAGGATGCTATAAGCCCAAGGGGTCCAACAGGGAAAATAGCTCTGTGAGGAACGGGAACAAGGAAAAACAAAATATTTTAAGAAGAGCAACTATATTAAAAAAAATATCATTTTATAAACTATAAAAACTTTAAGAAAACAAGAGGAGGTGAAATAAGCTAAGGTACAATCCTAGTTGGAAAAGCAGGATGCTCCAAGCCCATGGGCACCAACAGGGAAAATAGCCTCGTGAGGAAAGGAAACAAGGGAAAATAAAATATTTCAAAAGCAGTAACAACAATGAAGTAAATATTTTCTAAATAAACTATAAATACTTTGACAAAACAGGAGGGAGAGAAATTAGATAGAATAGTGCCCAAGTGTACCCTCAAGCAAGAGAACTCCAACCCAAGACAGTGGA
>NC_090761.1:14096896-14099396 GCF_036898095.1 Palaemon carinicauda
AAAGTAAAAATGAGGAATACAGTGGAGAGTGACGGTTTGTATAGGAAAGCAAAAGGGTGTGTTCAATGGTTCTACAGTTGTTATAATTGCTGGAAGGATTAGCCAAATTTAATTACATCCAGGTGCGTCTTCCTATTGTTGAGCCACTCGGAGGATATCTTGACCTCTGATGGATATCTGGTGGTCGGTCTCCGTGGATTATCTTCTTAATGATAGGATTGAGAAGAGTATTGTCCACACTGTCAGCTTTCCATTGGCCGCCAGTTAGGTTCATTGTGTTAGATTGATTTATGATGGCTAATTCCAGGATTATCCTTCTGTACAGACAGGTACTCTTAAAAAGCAAAGACGACTCACTCCAGTCCGGAGAGAAGCTCCGGGCAATCTAAAGAAGAAGAAGAACTCCAGTTAATCTTGTGCCCTAAATCTCTAAGGTGAACGAAAATCCCTGAGTTTTCATAGCCATACCTAACAGATCTTTTGTGTTCGGATAATCTTTGCCCCGTAGACTTTTTCACAATCCCACATGGTACTTTATAAACGCCGGATTCTATATCTCTTTTATTTTGATAAGCATTAATAAGGGCGCTTCCTGTGGTCTTGGGATATGAAAAAACAAAGGGGTTCTCAGTTTTGATATGATTTTTTATATTTTTGATACCTCTTATATATGGGAGTTTTATCTTATTTTTAAAATCTCTTTGGTTAGTAACATGATCTTTATAATATATCGTGTTGGCTTTGTTGATGGCTTTTTCTATGACGTACGTCGGGTAGAATAGTATGTATCTGTGTTTGTGTGTTTTTGTGTATGTATGTGGCTGTGTAGCTTATCCTGAGGACCTAATTCATGCAGCAGTTACGTTATTTTTTTTTTTTTTATCTTTTGGTGAAAAATCCGGTTTGACAAAAATAGCAATATGAACTTGTGTGATATTTTTTGTAAAATTTTACATAATTGGACATCAGTTGATACCACATATGGGTCTTTTTACATAGCGTCCGATAATGGGTCCATCCTGGAAAAGCTATTTCGGGTAGAGGTAATTTAATTACAGTATATACTGAAGTTCTTTGTCTTATTTTAAAATCGAGAGAGTAACGATGCTTATAAGGTTTAGATACATTTTTTAAGCATTTTCACATAGTACAATCACATTTATGTTAATTATAGTAAGCCGTTCCATATAAGAAAATCTTCCTGCTTTCATAGACTACTATTAAGAACACTTATTGTGGGTATGTATCTTAGTTTTAACTAGGTTGGTGCATATAGAACTAAAAAATGTAAAATAAAATCCCCCCTACTCACTGAAGTTGGCATTAATTGCAGCTCAGAGATATCTTGCCTCTGAGGCATTTTGTGTAAACAGAGTAGTTCGATCAAATCGACTTACGATCATGTTTGTCAAACCAGTTCGATTAATTCAATAAGTTTATCAAACTAGTTTAACAAAATCTTAACTACAGGTTTTCTGTCCCTGTAGTTATGTTGTTGTCAAACTAGAGCGACGAAGAGCTATGGGTGAGTGGTGCGCGACCTTACAGGTCTATCTGCTGAGTCATCAATAGCCATATCCTTGTCCCAGGCAAGGTCTATAGAATATTCAGTGCCCCTAGCTTGGATGGAGAGAGGCTTGGATATTGATCTTAGGGTGAGGTATACCATTGGAAATGTTCATTATCTGCATTGCGTCGACTGGGAGTTTGAGCCTCGCGCACATTCGAATAGACTCCATTATTGTCCCCAACCTTACTGTCCTTGTGAGCTAGGGATGGGGAGTTTTGGAGGGTCTGTGGGTGTACTTACTGAGTTACCAGCTGTCATTGTGTGGTTCTTTCCAGTTCTAGCTTAGGTGGGAAGGGGATTTAGGCACTAATCACATGTAAACTGTATATGGTTGGTTTCGAGGACATTAGACGGCAAGCTCAATGACCTGTCTCTTGCCTTTTGCCCTTCATGACGAAAACTGCATCTTTGCTTCTGACACTCACGTCCAATCTTTAAACCTTCAACTGATCCAAAGAAATATTTTTGAAAGTATCTCAACGTGGCAATGAAAGCAAATGTTTATTCGCTTGCACAGCTTTTGAAAAATCATGACGTTTTATACAATTCCGTTCATAATTACCAAATTAACTTGATTATAACTTCAGTAATCAAAATTATTCAAAATATGAGAGAGAGAGAGAGAGAGAGAGAGAGAGAGAGAGAGAGAGAGAGAGAGAGAGAGAGAGAGAGAGAGAGAGACTCCTTATCTTAGAGATCCTACACCAACATTGTTTTCGTTTCGCCGAATTCTTAATGATTAGAGATTCAAAAGCGACAAAACATACGATGCATTATGAAAACATGAATCCCGTTCCTAGAAGAAAAAGGAGCATCTTCATTACCATATGTAAGGCAGCATCGCTGGTAAGATGAGATGTTTTCTTCCACATGGGACCTGATTCTGACGTAGGACAAATTTTTCTTTGATAGTAAGGAATACATAATATA
>NC_090761.1:14109396-14114396 GCF_036898095.1 Palaemon carinicauda
AGATATAAATAGTTGAAATGCTGATATTTATAGCTGTGATGGAATAGCCAGAAAAAATATTGGTACAGTTGGAAATAGGTATCCGTGTTGATTCAGCTCGAAAAAACTCTTCTGAAATAATGGCTTATTATGCAAGGAGGATGAGAAAACGTGCAGCACAATATCGAAAAGCAGCGTGTAGTGAAGGTCTACATACAGTTGAGGGGCCTTTTGATAGGTGCGAGGAATATACGATACCGCTGAAGGTTTCTGAAAAGTGATTCCACCATACATAAGCAGTAACTGATGTCTGGTTTATCTCGTACCATCTTCATTTTATACACAAATGAAAGAAATTATATATATATATATATATATATATATATATGTGGGTGTGTGTGTAATTGTGTGCATGTGTGTTATGAATGGGTAAGAAATAGTTTCTTTACGAATTAGATTATTTGTAATTTTTCGTACAAACAATTGTTCCAGACAGGGCAATTATTAACATAATATCAATTCATATTACAAAGAAATACGGTTTAAATTTACATTCGAATCGAATAATTACAGTGAAATAACTTAAAACAGCAGGCTTTTAATCGCAGTTATCCCTCAAAGCCACAAGGATTATGCAAATCATAAAGTCAAGCAATTGCTCTTTTATAAATCATTATTTGTTTATATTGGAAAATATCTTCTTATTTCCTTATTGTCTTTTTCTCGCATTTATTAGCCTCATTAACTCTATTTTCATGGCTATTTCTACAAAAAAAAATTTTCTCAAATATAAATCTTTTGCTTTTAATGGGTTGCCTCAGCAGTGTATTATATATATTTCATAAAAATTACTAATAAGAGCATCTTAAGCTAATTCCATTTGAATTGGAACCAAACCGAAGGAAATCGTCCAGAAGGCAGGAAATTCAGCGAACATAAACTGCGAGGAACTAATTCCTACCAGACGACGCTCAGGCACATGATTAGTGCTTGGACCTTCAGACTCCGGATTAGGAACAGGGCTAGAATTTACTCATGTATGATGAGCGTACCCGGGAGTCCGTAGCATGAATTCAGAGCCACCGTCATTATCAGAGATATTACGAGGCTTAGTGGAGATAGAGGTAGGGCTGGAACGCTGCCTCTTGTGCATTTTGGGAGCTGTCGTGATTATTTCCCGTTTGTGGTTAGGTTATCAGAAATGGTGCTATTCTGCACACAGGTGCCGAATAGGACCTGGATTATAAATATATATATATATATATATATATATATATATATATATATATATATATATATATATATATATATATATATATATCTATGTGTGTGTGTGTGTGTGTGTGTTTGTGTGTGTGTGTGTGTGTACACACATTTACACATACACACACACACTACGAGAGCAAACTAAAGCAGAGGATATTCTAACAACTTGTAAGAAAAAGAAATAGACATGGGCAGGACATACTGTATAATGAAAATGACAGACAATAGATGGACATTAAGAATAACAGAATGGGTTTCTAGAGATTGTATAAGAAGTAGAGTAAGGAAGAGAAGGCGATGGATTGACGAACTAAGGAAGTTTGAGAGCGTGGGCGGGCTTAGAAAGACCCTGAACAGGCACAAGTGGAAGGACATGTCTGAGGCCTTTGTTCTGCAGTTGAATTGTAAAGGCTGATGATGATGATGATGATACACATACACACACACACACACACATATATATATATATATATATATATATATATATATATATATATATATATATATATATACATATATATATATGACAGAGTACCACGACAGGAAATATGGAGATGTCTCAGGGAGAGAGGAGTGATGGAGAAGTATGTCAGAATGATCAGGGAGATGTATAGAAATGTAAAGACCAGCGTCAGATCTACAGTTGGAAGAACAGAAAATTTCCAAGTTGGAGTCGGGCTACATCAGGGATCTGCTCTAAGCCCACTCCTGTTTAACATCGTCTTGGATGTGTTAACAGAGGATGTCAGGGAGGAGCCACCATGGTGTCTGCTCTATGCAGATGATATAGTCTTGGTAGCCGAGAACAGGGAAGAACTGGAGGGGAAACTAGAAAGATGGAGATATGCCTTGGAGAGTAGAGGTTTAAGAATAAGCAGGAAGAAGACAGAGTATATGACAACCGAGATGGATGGCGACCAGCAAACAACAATCAAATTAGGCGGAGGAAACATCAAAAGGGTTCATAAATTCAAGTACCTTGGTTCAGTGATCGACAATGGGGGGAACGTGGAAGAGGAAATTAACAACCGGATTCAGTGTGGTTGGAACAACTGGAGGAAGGTGTCTGGTATCATATGTGATAGGAAAGTCCCTATAAGATTGAAGGGCAGAGTGCACAAGGCAGTGGTCAGACCAGCAATGACATATGGATTGGAAGCAGCACCCCTAAAGAAAACAGAGGGTAGAAAGTTGAACGTAACCGAGATGAGGATGCTTAGGTGGATGAGTGGAGTAACCAAAAAGGACAGGGTTAGAAATGAACATATTAGGGGTACAGTAAAAGTCACTGAGGCATCAAAGAAAGTGCAAGAGGCAAGGTGAAGATGGTATGGCCACCTGATGAGAAGAGAAGGGCAACACATGGCAAGAGAAGTGATGGACGTGGAGGTGGATGGAACACGAAGGAGAGGAAGACCTAAGACCAGGTGGAGAGATTGCATTAGAGATGATATGAGGGAGAAGGGAGTATGGGAGGAAATGACACAGGACAGAGGGAGATGGAAGAGACTCATTAGAAACGGCGACCCCGAATAGGGATAAAGCTGGGAAGAAGATATACATATATATATATGTATATATATACATATATATATATATGTATATATATATATATATATTTATATATATATAGATGGATAGATATTTATATGCATGCATATTTAATATGCATATAGAGTTTTGTGTATATGTGTGTATTTATTTTATAAAGGACATGAATACCCCCTGTTTAGTCAGATTCTTGATGATCGACTTCAAGAAAGAGATAATACAAGGCCAATGAATGAAAATGGACATAGTTTCAAAGATATTTCTCCTAAGTAAAGTAACATTGATTACTTTGTTGGCTTCTAACCAATAAATTCTATGCTACCAGTTCAACGAGAATTTATTAAGATTACTATTTGTAATCCCTTTCGAAGTAACATTTTATGATGTTTGATTCTTAAACAAATGGCATTATATGTTTCTTTCCCCCTAAGAAAAATGAGCATTTATGCTATTTTTATTTGTATGGCTAGCTTAAACTAACATAGTTTTTCAACGTCCTGATATGTTCAAACATTGCGCTTATATCCAGGTTCTATTATTGAATCACACTTAGTTAATACTTATGAAAACGGAGAAATTTTGTTATCATGGGATTCTTTTTCGCTAAATTTACATAATTGAAGACTTGCTTGAATAAATTTTCAATTTTCTAAAAGGAATTATTCAGTATTGTATAGTTTGCCAAGAATTTCTTCTACTTTGGTAAACTCATCACTATGTGGCCTGGACTACTATTTCATCGACTCCCAGCCTCATAAATGAATATGCAGATTAATTTAGAATGGCTTAAAATCTGAATTTGTTGTGTTATCTAACCATCAAACGACCAGTGTGAGTCTGTGTTTATCTGTGTCAAGTGAGATAGATAGAGCGGAGGGTTTGAAAGTTAGATAGATAGAGAGGAGGGTTAAATAGATAGCTGGTTAATGTATGCGTGCATCCAGTTAGAAAATCGTCAGATTTTGATCAAAGTTATCGGCATTAAAAATAATTTCGCTCAAATTGATCAGTAACATGATTTCTTATTTTCAGATTTCTTCCATTACAAAATATTACGCATCTCTCTCTCTCTCTCTCTCTCTCTCTCTCTCTCTCTCTCTCTCTCACACACACACACACACACACACACACACACACACACACACACACACACACACACACACACAATATTGCAGTTGTTAGATCTACAGGAAATCTGTATAGGATACGCATAAATCACCAAATATTTTACTCAAAATATTGATGACTTAGCAAGGACTTCTAATTACGTTTTAGATTTTTACTTGGTTTCTGGGAGGTCAAGACGATCACTGAGTGCCCAATTAGGTTTTGATCTCTTATCGTTGACATAAAAGCTTACTTGCTAACATGTAATGTGGTTCAGGGTTAAATCGGAAATTGACATTTTGCTTTCGGAAATCTGACCAGGATACGCATGAAATTTATCAATAGATTTGCATAATGAAATGAGAATTAAAATCCACATCTTTATATTTCATGACATTTCTTTGTCAGTTAAACTCTCCTTAAAGTGTTTTGTCAAGTGAAGAATATGCTGAAAATTTAACAAAGGGATCGCCTGTGAAATATGGCATATCTTTCATCGTTAGTAAAATTCCCATTAACTTTGGAAGTACAAGAGTAAACAAATAAAGCGAAAAAAAAAATAGACCAGCTGATAGGAACTTAAAACTACAAGATATATTTCCTTGGGAGATTAGTAAACAACGACACATGTAAGAACAGAAAGTCAGAGTCTAAAATAACAAACTGGAGCATATAAATATTCATCCTACAAAGGATACGCAACTTCTGTTTGGCCCCGCCATTCTAACTATGCAATTTCATTCCTGTTTGCTCTGGCCAAAGGAAAAAGAGGAGGGGAGGAGCGGGAAAGTTGTGGGAAGAATGAAGAACTATTGGGAAATGTTCCTTTGTTCCCAAGAATAAAGAAATGTCCGTAAAACACTCGCCACGCATGTGGCTTTAGGCAGACTTTCCTTTCATTTTTGTTATTATCTTTCCTTCCATCTTTACTCCTATCTTTGCTTCTGTTTGAATCTCATTATTATTCTTTTGTACCTTTCACTCTTTCTTAGTTATTCAAATCTAACTTTAGCCAGTTTTTTATGGAAGTTTACTGACTTTTATGCTTGCTCTTTATTTTTCTTTTCATCTATTATGGAAATTATTTTGTCTGGGGT
>NC_090761.1:14119396-14124396 GCF_036898095.1 Palaemon carinicauda
TATATATCCAATCATGCTTAGCTCTCCCCGTCCCTCCAGTTAGGGGGAGAGTGTGTAGTCCTACCCTAGCAAAAGGTGGTTGCCGTAATTTTTGACGGGTTGTGTGCACTAGCATTAATATTCTGTAACTTCCCATGAAAATTTTTTTTTTTCACATTTTTTCATCTATCCACGCTTTACTATCTATCTATATGTATATCCATCTATTCATATGGCAATGAACTCTATAAAAAGATAAATATTTAACTTTCTGCTAATCTTGCGGTTGTTTCAAAATGTTGCAAAACATTTCATCAATGAATTTTTTTTTTTTTTTACTGAGCGAACATACATTGATAATGTATACGATTTTTGCAATTTTCTTGTCAGAAACTATATAACAAAACGATCTCAACTTCAACATTTACGTGGATGTGATTTATTTTTCCTTTTTTTTTCCGAAGACTGGTTTTGATGAATTTTCAATAACACCACTTTGATAACATTAATTTACATGCCTCTTATGGATTTTGCTAGCATACCAATGTAAAGTCCTGAAAGAAGTTTTTGGGTGGTTTTAGTACGATAAACTAACATAACTCCATTTTTAAAAGAAACTTGCTTTTGATTTTTATATGCGCTCAGCTACAAATCTAAAGATTAGAATAGATGAATAATGTCACTTTGCATAGATATTAGCACATCTGCTAAGTTACAAGAGCTCAACACCTCATACACCTGTAATCAAGAACAATATAAACGATATAGCTTTTATACGTCTATGCATAGTCCCGTTTAGGAATTGCGATATATAGATGTTTCAGTTCCCTAAATATAAATTACTTATAAAGCATGTAAGAACTGAATAATTATAAAATTATTTCAATATCAATATAGGGCCTAAATAAATTATCCTAGATTGTGCTAAGACTTGACATAATGATTCTCTAGTTTGTGTAGTTTTTGGGATGTACTAAAAAGTGGATACATTTGTGACATTCACTCCCTTTTGTATCATCTTCCTGATTTTTTGACAACTCTCATATCGTAACTTTATACCATTTCCTTATTCTATTATATACATACTTATTCAAAGATAATCAATGACAATTCTTCCTAACTTATTAAGCCATTGTAAATTTTCCTCAACAAAATGAATAGGAAATAACTTGTAAAGGAAAAAAAAAAAAAAAAAGGAAGGCAAGGTAAAAGAAAACGGCCAAACCCATCCCAGTTGGCTGGTTCATCTATTCACAACACTGGCGGGGGTCCATAATGGGTTAAGGCCGACTTAATCTAAATAGACCACCAGCGACATTTTTCTCTATAGCGCCGGGTGGCAGCGTTATTCTGTTTTATATTGGTATTATTTTCTCAATTGCTCTGATATATATATATATATATATATATATATGTATATATATATATATATATATATATATATATAAATATATATATGCATGTATATATTTATATATATATATATATATATATACTGTATATACTGTATATATATGTTTTTATATATATATATATTTATATATATATATATATATATATATATATATATATATATATATATATATATGTATATAAAAGACATTTTATCCACAGCAGGTAAGGCATCGCTGGCTATGTCCGTCAGGTCACTACTTCTGTAGATCAATAATCATCAGATTTAACGATTCTGCGTTATTTACATCTTTACTCCCTAACTTTGTATGTTTCCTACTACTTCCTATTTTTACTTTTTTTTCTATTTTTTTTTTTTTTTCATGAGTGATTATGTAGCCTCTCCCCTCGGTCGACATTAAGAAATTGCGATTGTAAAGACCTATAACATCCATATCTAAAGAGTTTGAAAGATTTTCTAACACGCCAAATAGAAGATTATAAATTTGAACCGAACAAAAGAGCAAAAGAAAATCTAGCGGACTCAGACCACTTTTCATATATACCGGATAGAAACGTTAAAAATGAAGTGTTCGTTGTCATAAAAGTAAAATACCATGTGAATGAAAACAAATATTTCCATTTCTATACACACGCGTTACCTCACTTTTGCGATTTGCAGCCAAAGGGAAGATTTGGGGAATGGATTTTGTAATCCCTTTATTGAAAACACAAAATGGCTTGCTTTCACTTTCAATCAGTTTGCTAAACCACGTGGTGCACGAAAGAGATGTAAAACTGTAAATGAAATTGCTCCCAATTTTGACAGAGAGAGAGAGAGAGAGAGAGAGAGAGAGAGAGAGAGAGAGAGAGAGAGAGAGAGAGAGAGTAGAGAGAGAGAGAGAGGTAAGAAAATCTCTATACGTTTATGACTATCAATAGCAATTTTTCACATGTTATCCTTTTTGGAGATAAAGTTTACTCCATTTTAGAAGGGTCTTCCCTTGCATAGGAGAAAAAGTAGGTAGATTGATTTGTGAATTATTTTTCAAAACTAACCAAATATACATAGATAAATAGAAGTTTGAGATACATAGAAGTTTGAGATAAATAGAAGTTTGAGGTGGATATGAAGGCTCGAGCATGTGAAAACATTCATAACTACAGCAAGAGAGTTTGAAAGAATGACATAAAGAGAGTACAAAAGCGGAAAATTAATGGAATATACTTCTTCTTCTTCTTCTTTCTTGGCTTGGGTTAAATGTACAGATATAGAAGGCAACAGGTTGTAGTAGAAGCATAGAAAGTTCAAGGAGTATTTATTGCCATCTTATGATAGCGGGAGTGAAAAAAAAAATGTAATATGTAGAAGATGAAGAAAAGATTATTCGATGAGATAATGTGTGATGGAAAAGAAAATCATAAACAGTTGTCCGAGAGTAAAGATAAGTTCAACTAGAACAAAAACTGTCAAAACAGGACTTACCACATGAAAGCACTTAGGTAGGATTCTGAATGGGAATATAAATTTGCATGTGGAATTCATGGACCCACTAAAGCTTATCGCAGGATTAATAAAGATACAGTATGAAGGCTGGTTATGATGTTTGGTTTAGAGGATATTTTTTGTGAGAAATAAAAGTTAGAAAGATAGAAGTTCAGATTTTTTTAATACGTAGATGGACTTGGTGTATACTTAGGTCCGAGACTGAGGTGTACTACGTCACCAGGGCTGTTTGACAAATTAATTGATGAAGCCACGTAAAGATCAGAAAAAGAACATTTGATGTTGAATACAGAGGTAAGGAAAGCTATGTAGACGTCGTGTCGATCTAAGTTTGGTTATTTGGCTTTTCCGCCTAATGAAATTCTTGTCTAGCATTAACTTTCCTTTTCTGATCGGTTTTGTGAAGTATGAAAATGAGTTGCGAATGGTGTTAATGAAGGATGGTGTTTGGATAGCGAAGAGTGACTGTAGAAAATAGCGAAAGAGTTTGAAACTATTTATTGAAGGGGAAAGTTTAAAGTAATTATAGGGAGAGTGATGTTATCATGATTTATATAAATCAAGAAAATAGAAATTTCTTGATCAGAAGATGGAAGAATGGAGGCAATTGTTTCGGAATAAATATGCTCTGATGAAAGGAGAGAGTAGGTGAGTCACAGACTAGATAAAGAAAGGAAGATAGTAGTGCGGCAAAGTAAGCTGTTGGGTACTAACAGAGAGGCGAGGTGCAAGTGAAGTTTATTCAACAGATAAAGAGTTTATATACAAACAACTGATGGGAACAACGCCATAACAATTCATGCAATAGGAAACATGCGATGGCAAGATTATACAGGTTGTTCTATTATCAGTTCGAGAGAGAAAAAAGATACTCTGTTAAGGGAACCTGAGATGAATGATGTAGTATAGTCAGTTGTTTTGATTCATGGCCAATGAGTGTTCTGTGTAGGGGTAAGAAGTAACTTGATAGCGTAAAAGTATTCTGCACAGATAAATCAACGAAACAGCAAGGTACTCGATACAGTAGGTATAATACGTATATGGTAATGATTGTTGTATTGCTTTTGCCTGGAGCTGGTCTTTGCTATTAGAATCAACGGTAAGAATACCTCTTTTTATATATATATATATATATATATATATATATATATATATATATATATATAATATATATATATATATATATATATATATATATATATATATATATATATTTATATATATCTATATATCTATATTTATATATATCTATATATATATTTATATATCTATAAATATATCTATATATATTCATACATTTTTATATGTACATATTTGTGTGTGTGCGCGTATGGGGGGAGAGAGAGAGAGAGAGAGAGAGAGAGAGAGAGAGAGAGAGAGAGAGAGAGAGAGAGAGAGATAGAGAGAGAGAGTGGTATGCACTTAAAAAGAAGGCATTTATGGTAAAGGCAGGAATTTTATTCATGGAAATACAAATATCTGTGTAATATGAAGCGTGGAAATCCATAAAAAAAAAAAAGCCAGAGAATGATGGAGAAGATATGAATGCGTTTTTGGCAAAAGAAAAATGCTCGTTTTTCTATACTAAATCTAAAGTCCCATGAAATATTCATATCCTTTTCGTTTCATGCCTTGACGCTCTCTCTCTCTCTCTCTCTCTCTCTCTCTCTCTCTCTCTCTCTCTCTCTCTCTCTCTCTCTCGATGCTTAAAGTTGAACCTCTGTTATTGACAGGTGCGGGGTCGCCTGGATCCCTAAAGCGATGATCGCGGTACCCTGCCGGGATCCTTGACATGTCAATGATTCAGCCTCTCTGGTTCGCCTTTTACTGGTATTGCGCACCTGTCTCTCGCACCTGCTGTGCTTTCACATAATGCATGCACAAAATGAACGAGCGATATCCAAAAGGATAAGGTGTACTCGAAGGCTGTTGGTTTTATTTTCTATACATAGATTTACCGTCTTCTTATCGGTTACAATTATTTTCATTTTTTTTCTATTTATTATCCTTGCTTTTCGAAGCTGTTTGTTAATTATGTTTGTTGTATCTTTTTGGCGTTGTTGTTGTGTAGGCCCAATTCTATTTATGAGGTAAGCATTCAAGTACATTATGTTATAGGCAG